>NC_090918.1:4468793-4603500 GCF_040956055.1 Brachionichthys hirsutus | reverse complement strand
TGACCCTGGTCTCCGTCACGGCGCTTCGGCGTCTCCTCTGAGGCTCCGCCCCTCTTGTCCTCTGCATCAGTAACACAATCATTGCCGTTATTAGACGAGAAGCAACCACGCCTCTCATGATCTGGATCCTGGAGCACCTGGTCTCCCTGAAGGGGGTCCGTCCAGCAGCAGCCTGGAGGACGCTGGTCCCAGCCTGAGGACGATCATGCCTTTGTCTCCTGGGAGGAACGCGTTGATCCTGAAGTCCTTCTGGCTGTAGAGGACCTCACCGTTCTCACTGAGGGACAGATGATCAGTGAGACCAGAGCCGACCCGGGTCCGGGTCCGGATCCGGGTCCGACTCACCTGATGAGAGGAAGCTTGATCTCTCTGCTCTCAGAGGGAATCAGAGACTCGGGAGGGAGGGGGGTCACCGTAGCCGTCTGAGGGTGAGACAGGTCCAAGATAGTGAGACAGGTCCAAGAGAGACAGACAGAACCTGCCCGTCTGATCAGACGGTCCAAACTAACCGTGTCGGCGTCTGTCCACTGGGAGTCCTCGGAGATGTCCAGGTCCGGCGGACACAACTGAAGACGACACATCCGTCACTCTTCATGACATCATCACCGGGACGCGTGTCCCTCACACGGTGACATCATCACCGGGACGCGTGTCCCTCACATGGTGACATCATCACCGGGACGTCTCACCGTAGCATCATCAGCTTCACATCTGTCCACTGGTCCGAGTCCATCGTCCTCTGCCGCTGAGCGCTTGTCGCGTCTAGCGAGGGACAAGCAGCATCACGTCAAGCCGTCAATCATCAACACACCTGGGGGGGCGGGGCGGGGGGCGGGGCCTACTTCTTGTGTTTGTCGTTGATGTACTCCAGAGTCTGGTAGACCAGGCTGTGCAGCAGCTCCACCTGAAGCAGACGGCCAGAGGAGCAGACGGTCAGCGAGGAGCAGACGGTCAGAGAGAAGCAGACGGTCAGAGGAGCAGACGGTCAGCGAGGAGCAGACGGTCAGAGGAGCAGACGGTCAGAGAGAAGCAGACGGTCAGAGAGGAGCAGACGGTCAGAGGAGCAGACGGTCAGAGGAGCAGACGGTCAGAGAGGAGCAGACGGTCAGAGAGAAGCAGACGGTCAGAGAGGAGCAGACGGTCAGAGAGAAGCAGACGGTCAGAGAGAAGCAGACGGTCAGCGTGACCTTCACCGACCTTCTTGCTGTAGATGCAGGCTGATCCCTGGATCAATAGAGCTGCTTCTGCAAAGTTCAGCCTGATGTTCCCCCCATCGAAGGTGATGCACATCTCGTCCAGCTGCACGCACGCACACACACACACACACACACACACACACACACACACACAGAGTTAAAAGCACGTCTCCTCCTCCCCCTCCTCCTCCTCCTCCTCCTCACCTCCTCCAGGTAGTCGTTGAGCTCCGACGCCACGTCCACGTCCCAGTTCTTGGTGAGCTCTCTGATTGGCTGCAGCAGGTGCGCGAACCTGTTCTCCGTGGACTCCATGCTGGTCGGTCTGCAGGAGCAAACACGCTCCGGCGTCATCAATTCAACCATCGATCAGGTTTACCAGAAAGACCATCGATCAGCTGCAAACAGGCTAAAAGTCTCCGCTTCTTTCTACTTTTATTTTTATTTAATACGTGATTTGATTGATCATATAAATGATTGCTTTGTTTGTTGTGAATTTAACAAATCAATAAAGATTAGCTTCACTCACAGAAACGGTGACGTAATAAATGACTGAAATACAAACGTTACACTCCGAGGCGGAGTTTATAACTTCATTACACCGCGTGGAAAGACGACGTTAATTTACCGATTATACTCACCGACTGTCTGTAACCGGTGACCGTTAAACGGGATCACCGTGCGGATTAAGCTAGCAACGCTCCTGCTAACATCCAAACAACCCGCGTTAACCCTTCTTCGTCTCCCGGTGAGCGACCACCGACAGCGCCACCTGGTGACTGGGAGGACTCTTCGAATATGAATCTTGTCCAACGGGATTAAAATGACATGATACAATCCCCGGTAGCAAACATTCACTCATCCACAGAAGAGAAAAGATGATTAAAAAAAGGAAAGTGACAAGAGTACCGGTATATACAATCATTTAAATCAACCCTTTGCCGCATTCAGGGTCCTCACTGCCGTCGGGTAGAAGCTACCACACACAGCGCCACCTGCTGACTCGGAGAAGTAACGCCTTCAACACACCTGCACGACCCAACCCACGGAGCCACTGCCCAGAAGCTTCTTCTGCCCTAAATGTGCCAGGAGAAGAAAATATAAACAACAACAAGAGAGCGAGAGAGAGAGAGAGAGAGAGACAGACAGAGAGAGATAGACACACAGGCAGACACACAGAGAGAGAGACAGACAGACAGACAGACGGCTGGTAATAACGCGGTCCACCTTAAATCGCTCCTCTCTCTCCGCGTCACGTGACCGTATTCCTGGAAAGTTCCTGGAAACGCGTCTTTGTGTTTACGGTGATGTCGGTTCTCAGTCGGTTCTCGGGCGGCTCGGTGGACTCGGTCTGTCCGCCGCACAGTGACTGACGGACGGAGGAGGATAATCTCACGGACCGATGAAGAGGAACATGGAGGGAAGCCGCCGCCGCTAACGGCTAACTGCTAGCTGCTAGCTCTGAGCGCCTCAGGTGCGTTTATTGTCCTGCCATTGGTGTACCTGTCCTCTACCTGCGGAGGGCCTTTGACGAACCTGTGTTGTCGCGCGTGTGGAACCGACATCTAATGACGTCAGAAGGCTGACGTCACCGTTGTTACTACGCGTTTATTCCAGTTCAGGGGAGCCTCTGGTTCCGGACCAGGACCATGGACCCGCTTCGGGATCCAGCCATGAACCCCATCCCATACATCCAGCAGGGAGCATGAAAAACGGTTCTGGGACCGGGTCCCTCCAGGGACCAGGTCCACCCAACGAGTCTGCCCGTTGGCTGCTCAGTGACTGTTTAATCAGGCAGTAAAGAAAGGCAGCCCAATACGAGTCGGGTTCGAGTCCGATACGAGTCGGGTTCGAGTCCGATACGAGTCGGGTACGAGTCTGATATGAGTCGGGTTCGAGTCCGATATGAGTCGGGTACGAGTCTGATATGAGTCGGGTACGAGTCCGATATGAGTCCGGTACGAGTCGGGTACGAGTCCGGTTCGAGTCCGGTCTGATACGAAGTTCCAGGACGACCTTGAGGTTTAATGGATCTGTCATTCCAGGACCGGTCCGGCATCGTCCTTCACCTGTCCGGCTGCTGTGACCCCGCCCCATGACCGTCGTCCGTCCAATGACCTGCCAGTCGTCCGAGTCCACGGAAGCCGTAGAGAGCAGCAGACGAGCTGACGACACATCCAGGGCGGTGGAATCAGACGAGAACCGGATCGCCTCAGCCATGAAGGACCTGAAAAACACAGGTGTGTGTGTGGGCGGAGCTCTTGCTCCGCTGGGGCCCCCGCCTCCTTGCAAAAGTCCCTCAGTGTTAATAACAGCGTCCCGCGGCAATCCGGCGTCCCGCAGCAATCCGGCGTCCCGCAGCAATCTGGCGTCCCGCAGCAATCCGGCGTCCCGCAGCAATCCGGCGTCCCGCAGTAATCCGGCGTCCCGCAGCAATCTGGCGTCCCGCAGTATTCCGGCGTCCCGCAGCAATCCGGCGTCCCGCAGCAATCCGGCGTCCCGTAGTATTCCGGCGTCCCGCAGCAATCCGGCGTCCCGCAGCAATCCGGCGTCCCGCAGTATTCCGGCGTCCCGCAGCAATCCGGCGTCCCGTTGGCTAACGATGCTGCGGGACGCTGCTGATACACTCGTCTTCCTCCTCTTCCTCGTCTCCGGCGCCGATGCTACGCTAGCTCCCGCTAACCGTGGACTCTGTCCTTGGCAGGCTGGTACTGGGGCGGTCTGACTGCTAACGAGGCCAAAGGGATCCTCCAGGACTCGTCGGAGGGGACCTTCCTGGTCCGGGACAGCTCCCAGAGGGACTTCCTGTTCACCATCTCCGCCGTGACCTCGGCGGGTCCCACCAACCTGCGCATCGAGTACCAACGCGGCAAGTTCAAGCTGGACTCTGTGGTTCTGGTGAAGCCCAAGCTGAAGCAGTTTGACAGCGTGGTCCGCCTGGTGGACCACTACGTCCAGCTGTCCGGCGCGGCGCCCTCGGCGGCGGCGCCCAACGGCACGGTGAAGCTGCTGCTCACCAGACCCGCGTACGCCGCCGCGCCGCCGCTGCAGCACCTCTGCCGGGTCGCCATCAACAGAACGACGGGGCGGGTCCGGGACCTGCCGCTGCCCGACAGACTGAAGGACTACCTGGCGGACTACACCTACCACGTGTAGCGACTCGGACCACTCCCAGCATGCTTTGCTCCTCAAGATGATGGACGTGTCCCCAGCCGGTACCGGGACCGGTCAGTCCTGAAACGGACCACCTGGATTCCAGTCGATCAACTTTTCATGTATTGATTAGGAACTGGAAGGTATCAATCCAGCACACGCTGACACGCGATCGGGTCAGAACACAGTCCCCTGCAGAACCCGGTCCCCTTCAGAACCCGGTTCCCTGCAGAACCCGGTCCCCTGCAGAACCCGGTCCCCTTCAGAACCCGGTCCCCTGCAGAACCCAGTCCCCTGCAGAACCCAGTCCCCTGCAGAACCCAGTCCCCTGCAGAACCCGGTCCCCTTCAGAACCCAGTCCCCTGCAGAACCCAGTCCCCTTCAGAGCCCAGTCCCCTGCAGAACCCGGTCCTCTTCAGAACCCGGTCCCCTGCAGAACCCCTTCTTCTGTTTCGAACAGTGTTGACAAAAGTCTAGCAGCAGTGAAAAGGCCGTTTGATCTCATCATCATCTTCATCTTGTATTTTTATTAAGGAGTCTTCTTCAACTTTCCAGAAACATTCATACTTCAAAGTAAGAGTCAGCAGATTCCAAACAGAAGATCAAAGACAAATCGTTGTCTGATGGGAGGGGCTTTAAACTGGGAGGTTACCTGAGAGGTAAGCGTGTCCGTCCCTCCACACAGGGAACTCTGATTGGCTGCTGTGTTGACATGTCTCAGCCAATGGGACACAAACGTGCGCCCCCCAGTTGTTGTCCCGTTCAGTCAGACTGACCCCTCCGGGGCGCCGGGCGGACTTTGACCCGGCCCGCTGATCCATCCCTGAGGTCCCCGAGCCTGGTTCTGCTGGCATTTGGACCGGCAGCAGCATTTAGTAGGTTCTGTTCCGGGCCTCGGTCAGTCCTCCAGGTTCTGCAGAGACCCGTTTCGTAGTCCTGACAGTCCTGCCAACAGATGGGTGGATCATGTTATTGTTGTTAGCAACATTAGCCTCTTGTTAGCCACGCCCAGGTTATCTTTAAGCTACAGAGGCTCAGGTTGGCTAGCTAGCTGCAGCGCTAGCTCACTCAGGGTGGAAACAGAACCTGCTTTAGCTCGAAGCTAAAGCTAAAGCTAACCCAACATGGCAGCCTTCTACTCACTCTTAGCTGGATTTTCTGACTCATTTTGGGTTCACCAAGACCAGGTTCTACAGGAGCCCGCTTTAAAGCCATGATGTGGTCACTCAGGTAACCGGGACAGGTGTGATGAGGGGGTTGATCATTGAGGGGCGGGGCCTCTTCAGTGCACCTGAAATGGAAATCATCTTAAATTATTGCCGAACTTGTAATTGGAGCTGGACCAGAACCGCAGCTGTGTGTTGCCTGAGCGCCTCCTCCCGGTCCGATTGAATAAAGTATTTATTACTGATCCTGTTTTCTGGTAGATTTTGTAAACACGTTGCACAAACAGCAAGTTGTGTGTCTCTGTGTGCGTGTGACATAAATAAAGCTTTGCTTAACGAATACCAGTCTGTTAATGACGTGTTTACTTTAGTTTACATCACAAAACCACAAAACCGATTCCCAATCAATACCAGGAGAAGGTCCTGCTGGAGAATTCCTCTCAATCACTTATAACAACAATAAATCATGATCAGTAATCAATTACATTACTTCAGCAGCTGTTGATTTAATTGTGCATAATTTGAATGTGAACAGGAAAACGAACCCCGTAGAAAGTTCTCTCCGTTTCAGGGTTTATTCTTCACCGGCTCAAATAGAATGAAATATAATTTAAATAAATGGACAACGGTCTTGATTCGAGCATGACGTCACAGCTGCCCTGGAGGCCGCTGCTTTGGCTATTAACGGAATAAAGTTTATATATATAAAAAAAAAAAAAAAAGAACCCGTTGAAAAGGCTTCCGGAGCGTTTTGAACCGATCCAAAAACAGTTCTGGTAACATGTTCCGATAAAATGTGGGCTCGTGGTGCTGGTTCTTTATTAACTCATTCATTACTGATCGATGTGTGGCTTCGATTACAACCACAAGGTTCCGCTTGAGAGTTTCTAGTCGGACACATTGAGCGACGTGCCCGGGACCGTAAACACCGCGGTGACCGCTAGCGGCTAACTGTGAGCTAGCACGAACCGGATGGAGCCGGCTCACAGAGCGCTGCTGCGGGCGCACCGGCTGGACCTGTCCGGGCAGCTGCTGGTCAGCGACAGCATCGTTCCGCTCCTGTACCAGGACGACATCTTGACGGAGAGCCAGGTGGAGGACATCGAGTCTCAGCCGACGAACAGGCACAAATGTCTGAAGCTGCTGGCCCTCCTGCCGAGCCGCGGGCCCCGGGCCTTCGACTCGTTCCTCCGCTCTCTGGATGAGTTCGGCTGGGTCAGAGACCAACTGGTGCTGGAGCTCCGGACACAGCCCGGACCCGGTCCAACAGGTGATCAGCCGGAGTCCACCTGTAAAAGAGTCCGGGTCTGGTTTCTAACGAAAAAAGCTACCAAATGGATGAGGGGCGGGGCTTAAAAGCGGGACAGGTGTGTTTCTCTGCGTGTAGTGATGGTGAAGCTAGTTAAACTAGTTTTACTGTGGTTCAGAACCAGTAACCAGCAACCAGTCCCTGATAGGCTGACCCTCATCACGTGACTCCATTAAACCCGGAACTGGAGGGGACCAGAGGGGAACGCCCCGTTCTAGAAGCCAACAAAAATAAACAAACATAAAACTGTGAATATTACATCCTAACAATGAGGCAGTTTAACATTTGAACATTCCTATGAAACTAGAAAAGCCGTAAACAGATAAATAAATAAGCTACCTTGTTTATTTAGTTTAATTATATAAACAGGACAGGCGGAGGAGGAGTTTACAGCCTCCTCCTCTTCCTCCTCTCCAGCAATCTTGTCCTGCAGCTTAGCTGTGTTAAAGCTACAGACACACACCAAACAGACACACACCACAGACACACAACACAGACACACACCAGACACACAACAGACACACATCAGACACAACAGACACACACCAGACACACAACAGACACACACCACAGACACACAACAGACACACAACAGACACACACCAAACAGACACACACCACAGACACACATCAGACACAACAGACACACGCCAGACACACAACAGACACACACCAGACAACACAGACACACAACACAGACACACACCAGACACACAACAGACACACAACAGACACACACCAGACAACACAGACACACAACACAGACACACACCAGACACACAACAGACACACACCAAACAGACACACACCACAGACACACACCACAGACACACAACACAGACACACACCAGACACACAACAGACACACACCAAACAGACACACACCACAGACACACAACACAGACACACACCAGACACACAACAGACACACACCACAGACACACAACACAGACACACATCAGACACAACAGACACACACCAGACACACACCAGACACACACCAGACAACACAGACACACACAGCAGGACAGATGTCATCAAACATGGTAATTACTAGACTCCGCCCTTTCCTGTTTTACCATGACCTGAAACAAACAGCTGTTCCAGCATGATGATGATGAATATATTTATTAGATAGAATGTTAGAGTACAAGTACAGTCACACAGTAGCATGTATTACAGTACAAGTACAGTCACACAGTAGCATGTATTACAGTACAACTACAGTCACACAGTAGCATGTATTACAGTACAAGTACAGTCAGACATCCTGTCTAAGAGGAGCATTTCTAAAAAGCCCTTGCGGGCTTGTTTCCGTTGAAAGTCCTTCGTACATAAATCATCGACATTTATCAGTACAAATAAAATACAAATGAAACAAATATTAAATTACTCAATTGATGCAAAATAACAATAAATTACAAAGACACATAATATGTACAACATAGGTGGACAAAAAAAAAGGGGGGGGGGGGGGTTTGATCCGGAGAGAGTCGTGATGACTATCTCCGTTTCTGTCCCCCTGAAAGGTGTATTTTTAGGGCCGTTTTGAAGGAGGCCAAAGAGGTGCATGTTTTGAGGGCAGGAGTCAAACAGTTCCACCCTTAGGGGGCAGTATTGTAAAAAGATGATTTACCCATGTTAGTCCTGTAGGAGGGGGTAACCAGGTTGACATGTTTTCAGAATGCAGAAAAAAAGACCCTCCCCTCACCGACCCACACAGGACACTCCTACTGGTGCACGCCCACTTGTATCGACCCGGTGGTACACGCCCACTGGGCGTGGCGTTGTCTATAAATGGATTTGTCTTTCAAACATCACTGCGTTCCATTCAAATCTGAATTCTGACTTTCAGCATTGGTTTGGTCCCCTTTGGACCCGTGTCTCCCCAGACGTCTGCCGACTCCCTGACTCGGTTCTCCGGAAGGTTCCCTCGGACCGGGACCTGTCCCGGCTGGCCTCTGGTCTCGGGGCCCAGTGGGAGGTGGTCCTGCTGGATCTGGGTCTGCCTGCGGAGGCTGTGTTCCGCTGCCGGTCCGATCACGCTCTCAGTTGTCATGGCGCCGCTCTGGCTGGTCTCGTCCTGTGGAGACGGCGTGAAGGACGGACGGCCACGGTCCAGAGACTGTCTCAGAGCCTGAAGGCTGCCGACGTCCATCCGTCCGTCCTGGAGGACGTCCTGAGAGGACAGGAATAAGGGACTCCTTTGGTAACGGGTCTGGCTGACATCAAAGAAACTCTAAAAGAAGCTAAAACAAACCGCAATGACATCACAGGACGGTGACATCACAGGACGGTGACATCACAGCTGCTTCCTGCTTCGTTCAGTTTTAAGGTGGACTGACGAGATCAAACGTGTTGCTCCTTAGATCTAAGGGTTTCCTTTCATGTTGTTGTTTGTTTGTAAATGTACCCAAAGATAAAGTTGTTTTGTTACCGTGTTTGTTGTGTAAAGTGTTAAAGTAGCATCTTCTTGTCCCCTGAGGGGTCGCCACAGCAACACGACCGTCTCCACTTCACCCTGTCCTTTGCATCGTCCTCACCAAGTCCAGGGCGGGGCTTATCAGTGTGATGTCATTCCCCAGCAGCACAGCCCCGCCTGGTCCTTGCTGTGGACGCTGTGTCCCTGGATCCGGTCCGCTGCCCATGGTCCCGCCTCCAGTGAGCGTTGGTGACCCTGACCCGAACCAAGTAACGTTAGCTATCGCTAATACTAATACTCATATTTAGTTCCCCTTTACTGAGACAATTACATGTTTATACTTTATTGATCAATCTGAAAACTCTTACCAGAGAGATGTAGTGTAGTGGGGTAGGAGTACCAGGAGTACCTGGAGTACCAGCAGTATCATGAGTACCTGAGGATGGTGCAGGGGGGGGGGGGGAGTGTCCACGCAGCCTCCGGAGCGCGCGCGGGGCGGGGCGACGCCGCGCAGCAGCGCTCCATCCCGCGGACAGACTCCGACCTCCTGCGCGTGCACGCCGGAGCCGTCCCGCGTCATCTGAAACCCACCGGGCCCGGTTCGAGCGGCGGTGCAACGTGACGGTGATGACGAAGATGAAGATGAAGCGCAGTTAGGACTGGGGAGCGGAAGCGATCGGAGCGCGTGCGCGCGGCTGCGCGCTCCGTGCAGCAGAAGGCTCGCCATTGTTTGGATGCGCAGCAGACGGAGAGCGGAAAGCGCGACACCATGTTCACGCCGCTGCTGCTGCTGTGGGCCGCCCAGGTAAGAGCCCGGGGGTGGGGGTGGGGGGGCAGGCCCGGGTGTTCCGGTTAGTGCGGCAGCAAGCAGCTCCGCGGAAAGTGGGTCAGCATCATGCACGCGCACACACACACAATGTACCGTTAATACTACTAATATTTGATGTATTTGTACACGGGTGTATGTGAAGCGGGGGGGGGGGGGTTCGTTCAGGTCCTCCATCACACCCCATAAACCATCAGCTGATCTTCATCACGTGAGCACTGGTATCATTATTATGGTTTTATAGCAGAACACCCCCCCCCCCCCCCAGCATGGTTAAAAAGGAGGGGGGGGGGGGTCCTGCCGAATGCTGAGGTTCTCCTTGGGAGTGACCAGGTTGGACAGGATTAGTAATGAGACAAGAGGGACAGTGAAGGTTAGACGTTTTGGAGACAACGTCAGAGAGACCAGACTTTGATGGTTTGGACATGTCCAGAGGAGAGACGGGGACGATATCAGTAGAAGGATGCTGAGGATGGAACTGTCAGGGAACAGGACTAGAGGACGACCCAGGAGAGGAGACATGGACGTAGCGAGGGAGGACATGAGAGTGGCTGGTGTTGGAGAGGACGATGCAAAGGACAGGGTGAAGTGGAGACGGTCGCGTTGCTGTGGCGACCCCTCAGAGGACAAGGAGACAGTAGAGTTTTAGCAGAGGAATCCAACTACAACAATCGTTCCTCCAGCAGATCCTCTGGGATATCCCAGCATGCACCAGGATGTTTGAAATAAAGGTCCATTTATTCCTCCACGTCGGACCTACGGACTCGAGGCTCCGTCAGTCTTATCAGAGCTCAGAGAAGAACAGATAAAACCAGCAGAAACCTCCAGGGCCCCTCCCCCACAGAGGGGGAGGGGCCCTGGAGGAGGAGGAGGAGAAGGAATGAAAATGACTTTTGTAGAAAAAGAAGTATGAAAACAATCCGTGGAGTTTAAAGGACCGGGTCCAGGTGAACCACATCTTTCAATCGTTGAGTTTCTCCTGGATTCACTCTGGATTACTGTTTGACTTGGTCCTTGGTCCATTTTCTTGCCAGCCCTTTTTAGTGGGTGCCCCCTGTGGACCCGGCTCCAGTAGTCCTTGGTCTTACTCCAGTCTCTTTCGACCAGTGAGTCCACTTTGACCAACCGCTCCACCGTGGGCACTGCACCCCGCGATCCACCGGCAGGCCTCGGGCGAGGCACTCTCCAAGAGATCAGTCCATCCACAGATCAACCCAGTCCACCTTCAGCTCCAGCAAGGTGTGTGCTACAGAGGGGTACCGTCCAAACATGGGGGTCACAGCTATCAACTGGGAGTGCCTGCTGCGTTGGTGCAACAGTTCCTGGCGTACTACCAAAATCTCCCATTTGTGGGCATCTTGGCAGCATGAAGACCCTGCTGAAGGTTCTTCAGTCCGTAAAGATGTCAGGAGCCATTTCGGCATATGCAGTACCTGCCAGCAGTACAAAAAGTCCCGACCAAAAACCAGCTGGTCTCCTCCAGACCACTGAAGCCAAAGCCCCCGGGAGATGATTGGAGTGGACGCCACGGGCCCCGTTTCCTCTCAATAGAGACCGGAACTCCATACGGAGGGTGGCGGTCGACCACTGCAGCAGACGGGTTGAACTTATTGCTACGAAAGACGCAAAGACACCCAAAGTCTGCAAGATCTTGGAAAGGGAGATCTTTACACGCTGGGGAATCCCTAACTTCTACCTGGAACCCATCACCAGGATTGGGACAAGTGGCTTCCTGAGTCTCACCTGGCCCTTAACACCGCAGTGCACGAAGCCACTGGCAAGACTCCTGTCAGGGTGGCCCGGGAAAGAGAGCTGAAGGGTCCCCTTGAGCGGCTTGTGTACCCACGCACTCTAGTCGAACTGTTATGTGTCGTGTTTTTGTCTGGGGATACGCTCGAGCGTCGGGCTGGGCTTCTCTGCAAAGTGAGCGCTCTTATTTTGGCATTGGCAGGAACTGGAGGGTTTTGTCTTCCTGTTTCAGAGCGTGTCGGCATTCCAGGCATCCGTCAGCGACGGTGGTTTGATCATGGCGACGCTGGAACCTTCAGACCTGCAGGAGAACGTGACAGAATACGCGGCTCAGGTTTTTGGAGAACCACGTCTGATCCTGGCCCAGTTCCACAACACCAGCGATCCGGTTCTGTTCAACACCTCGTTTCATGGGCTCTGCTACTCGGTGGGACTCCTGGTCAAACTGGGACAGAGCTGGTCCAGACCCATCAGGACTGTGTCCGTTCTCACAAGTAAGAGCCGATCATTTGAAGTACCGATTGTTGGTTCAGTTATTGATCTGTTCACCGCTGGACACGAAATGTATGTCCTTTTTGTCAATGGTTCCTGTGTCTCCTGCCTCAGAACCTCTTCCTGTCCTCATGGCTCACATTTCTGACTACAAGGCGTCGCCAGAGACCGGCGTCGTGTTTGTCATCCAGGCTCCGGCTGGGAACGTCTTCAGCAGAGTGAACATCAGCTACAGCGAGGGAGAGCAGCGGAGATGGATGCTGTACAAAGGTAGACGCCCTGAACGGTTCCGTCCGGAGGTCTAAGAACACGCAATGAACGCTGAGTAACACACAGGTGTAGTCAGGAGCCACCAGAGCACACTTCCTGTCGTGATGTGATGTCATCATCAGGTGTTTGAGTCTATGCTCCTTTCAGCAGACTTCTCCCAGGGTAAGACGGTGTTCAAACACTGGCTACCGGGGACGTGCTACCGCAACGTCACCTTCCAGCTGATCTCTGAGGCCACGGCGTACCGGACCGTGCTCGTGACACGGAGTGACATCACACATGCACCGCTGCACCACCGCACAGGTGAGACATCACATCCGCGTGCCGGTCAAGGTCAAACGAGTCTGGCGGCGTTCACGTTTGGTGAAAGTGACGATGAGAGACGGAGCGTTGTGATTGGACAGGGGATGAGTCACCTGAAAGATGTAGACATTTACAAATGGATAAAGGACAGGCGGACATTTTTGTGAATGGAAATGTGTTTTAAAGGTAACACAAGGTTAATCTGAATTTTAATGATTGAATCAATAATCATTGATTATTTTCTTATTTACTTCCTGTTTGTTTGCCACAGTTCCCTACCCCCCCCTCAACATTTCCCATAAGGTCACCCACCTGCGCAGGAGGGTAGTGCCGGGTGTAGCTGCCTTCACCGTCCCTTCGGAGGAGGGCGAGGAGAACTGGCGAGCCTCTCGGAGAGCCAGGGAGGAAGGGGAGGCGACTAACGCCTCCGAGGTGATGGCTCCCCCCCTCCCCCTATGGGACAACCAGACGAGGCAGAGCTACTGGCTGCAGCCGACCGACCCGTCTGTCGCTGACGGGGAGGACCGGTTTGTGAATGGCGTGGTGTCCGAGTACGAGGACTCCAACGAACCCGGGTCTGCTATGGGTCTCCCCTCCGAGGCCCAGGTCCTGCCCACCAAACTGCCCCCCATCCTGCTGGAGCTGCGCTGGTGGCCGCCAAAACCCCCGACCAGCTACGACGGCTTTAGCGTCTACGTCTACAGAGACGGTAAAGGGGGTGTGTCACAAGAGAGGCGGGGCTTCACTGACCTCTGTCCAGACTCACGTCTCCTCTCCTGTTTCTCAGGTAACTCCTCAGAAACTGCCACCGTGGACGAGAACACTCGCGAGTTCTTCACCGAGTTAACGGGGCCGGGGACGTACCGAGTCCAGGTCGCCACTCGGAGTTCTTCTGGAGACTGTGAGGCCCGAGAGAGCAGCGCCGGTACCGGCTTCAGCTTCTACCTCAGTACGTGGAAGCAGTACCAGTAATACCAGTCGTACCGGTAGTCGTAGTAGTGGGATTGGTTTTAGGAGTAACAGTAGTAGTAGAACTAGCAATGGTACTCACCATTGTAATAGCAGTAGCAGTAGTACTATTTGTAGTATTCTTACTAGTGGTAGCAGTAGTGGTAGTAGTCCTACTAGTAGTAGTAGTGGAAAAGTTTATATATAAATCATTTATAGATAATTTTTATTATTATATTATTACGATAGTAATTCTATTATCACCATTGTTATATTATTTTCATTACTATATTATTAATATTATATAAATTATTATTGTCATTATTCTTAGTACATGTTATTATATTATTACATATTAGATTATGTGGCGGGAATGGAATGGCAAGTCCAAACAGGAAGACTATTTATCCTTCTTGATTATTACTGCTGTTATTTCATTCTGTTTGACTATATTATGGTATTGCTACTATTGTTATTATTAAATATTAATTATTAATAATATCTCTATTATCAGCAGCATACATTATTCACCTTCCTATACAAACACCAATCCTTCCAGGTCCCGGCGGCGAGCTCCTCCTGGAGCTCCGGGAGCGTCCGCTGGCCGTCAGTGTCAGACTGCTGGACTCCAGCACCGCCGCCGTCTCCTGGGCGCCGTCCTCCGAGAACCACGCCGGCAGCCTGGTGTCTGTGGTTTCTACGACGTGCCTCCGGCCGAGCCTCAGCCAGAGGATGGAGAACACGTACTGTGGCGAGGTAACGTCACCGCTAACATCCTCCTGCTGACGACCGGCGTCCGATATAGTTTAAGATTCCATCATCAAAATATTGTGACTTTTTGTAGAAATATTATCCGGTGAATTAGGTTTCTGATGAAAATATTGTCTCCTAAAGACTCGTTCTTTTCACGGTGGTCTCTTTTTCTTTTGACATTGCTGTAGGAAAACTCAACGAGTGACATCATCTCCAAGCTGACCCCGGGTGCTCAGTACCGAGTGGTGGTCTATCACACCAACGGACCCCTGATCAGTCCTCCTTCAGGACCCGTCATTATCGACATAGGTGGGCAACACATCAGCCACTTCAGGTTCTGAGGCTTGAGGAGTAAACACAGGAGAATACGTATTAGTCCACAAGAACACCCTAAAAACACCGTACTAAAACCACCATAATAACACCCTAAAACACCATAAGAACACCCTAAAAACACCATAATAACACCCTAAAACACCATAATAACACCCTAAAACCACCATAATAACACCCTAAAACCACCATAATAACACCCTAAAACACCATAATAACACCCTAAAACCACCATAATAACACCCTAAAAACACCATAATAACACCCTAAAAACACCGTACTAAAACCACCATAATAACACCCTAAAACACCATAATAACACCCTAAAACCACCATAATAACACCCTAAAACCACCATAATAACACCCTAAAAACACCATAATAACACCCTAAAAATACCGTACTAAAACCGCCATAATAACACCCTAACACATACTACTATAACACTGTAATAACACCCTAAACACATACTACTATAACACTGTAATAACACCTTAAACACATACTAATATAACACTGTAATAATACCCTAAACACATACTAATATAACACTGTAATAACACTCTAAACACATACTACTATAACACCGTAATAACACCCTAAACACATACTAATATAACACTGTAATAACACCCTAACTACAACCTCCTAATAACAACAACAACCCACTCACATCCTAGTAACACTCTAAATAAGGTATGTTTGCATTGTATCTGTACTGTGTGTGTGTGCGTTCACGTATCAGAACCCACGGGCGTGCGTGAGCTCGCCATTTACCCTGTGAGCCCGACGGCGGTCGTCCTGAGCTGGCAGCGGGCGTACCACGTGGCCTTCAGGAAGTACGTCCTGCAGACCTTCTTCTTCAACCCGGTCACCCTGGCCTCAGAGTGGACCACCTACTACGAGATCGCTGCCACGGCCTCCTTCATCGCCTCAGTGGTGAAACTGATAGCATTCGGATTAGCATGTATTTAGCACTGCATGAGCACGGCTTATCATCGTAGCAATACGTACTTGACTTCTTTCTAAGTATTGGATTGTTTTCTAATACTTGACTTGTAATTATTCTGAACATACTGCAGCTTTATTCTCAGTAAATACGCTGTGATGATCAATCACTTTATGGTTGGAAGGAATTCTTGTGCCTTTCCTCTCAGCGAGTGACAGACCTGCTGCCGGCCTGGTATTATAATTTCCGTGTCTCCATGGTGACATGGGGCGACCCACCTCTGAGCTGCTGCGACACCTCCACCGTCAGCTTCATTACAGGTACGACAAAGGTGACGTCACGCTGAGAGCTGCTTCTGTTTCCTCACATGCAGCCAGGTATTGATTAGCATTCAATGCTGCAAGTAAATGGAAATGCAGCGGTGTTAGCATTAGCATCCAATACCTGTAAATACCTGTAAATGTACCAACATGAACGTTCGCATTTAATACTGTAAATAAATATAAATCTGTATCTGTGTTAGCGTTAGCATTCAGCACCAGGAAATAGCTGCTGCGTTCGTGCAACGCATGCAAAGATAACGTAGATTTGGGTGGCATGAGGGTGACGGCAGCTCACCAGGCCTGGACAGGGGACAGGGGACAGGATGTTACTGGCCTGAACCTACCGTCCTGTCCTCATTGGGCTCCTACCGTCCTGTCCTCATTGGGTTCCTACCGTCCTGTCCTCATTGGGCTCCTACCGTCCTGTCCTCATTGGGCTCCTACCGTCCTGTCCTCATTGAGCTCCTACCGTCCTGTCCTCATTGGGCTCCTACCGTCCTGTCCTCATTGGGCTCCTACCGTCCTGTCCTCATTGGGCTCCTACCGTCCTGTCCTCATTGAGCTAACCCTGACTCTTGTCCTGTAGTTACCGGGCAGCAGAGATCATGTCCACAGCGCTGCGTCCCACCCTGAATCTCGGAGCAGCTAGCGTTCTCGGTGTGCGTTGGGGGGGGTGGAGCTTCATTAACGCATTCATGTCTGCCTCAGCACCTGAAGCTCCTCACATCTCATTGGTGGATTATTCCCACGGCGTCCTCTACGTTCGCTGGACGTACGGCGAGCTCTTCATCGACCTATCACACTCCAGGATGCTGCACTGGCAGGTGCTGGCGGTCGGCAGGAAAGGACCGGAGAGGACCTACTCCATCCACGTGAGTGTGTGTGTGTGTGTGTGTTTATCGACACTCTTCAGAGACACTCACGTTCCGTCCGGCCAAGCCTCAATGCTGATCGACGCAGATCGCAGAGGTTCCGCCCTCACCTGTGGGCTCGCAGTGACTGTTTCCTGTCTGGCTGTCAGGTGACTCGGAGCGTGATGCAGGCCAGCCTTCCCCTCCCTCCAGGTGACATCTACAACCTGACGGTGACGGCCTGCACCGAACGCAGCAGGAACACCTCCACCCCCAGCATCATCAAACTGGGTCAGCACACAGAGACAGACAGAAACAAAGTCAGACAGACACAGACTCTTTTCCCGTTTCCTTCCTGGTCCCTCACTGGTCTCTTCCTGTTTCCTTCCTGGTCCCTTCCTGGTCTCTTTCTGTTTCCTTCCTGGTCCCTTCCTGGTCTCTTCCTGTTTCCTTCCTGGTCCCTTCCCTGGTCTCTTCCTGTTTCCTTCCTGGTCTCTGTCTGGGTTCTGCTGCTCCACCCTGAAATGAAACTGAATCCCTTCTTCTTCCTCTTTTCAGTGAAAACTGATTTGTACCTTTTCTCCACCTGTTCCCACAGAGCCGGCCCCACCCAGGTCCCTGTACGCTGTCAACGCCACGCCCTCCTCCGTGACTCTGCTGTGGACAGAGGAGGGCGTGGCGGACTACCACCAGGTCCTCTGTAAGCCCAACGCACCCAGCAAGGAGCTGAAGGTACGGTGAACCCCCGTGGTTCCCGGCAGACAGACAAGCAGGACGTTGAATGTCCACTGACCCTCCTCTTCCTCGCCCTTCCTCCCAGCAGACCAATGGGATTGTGTGTTATGATGACATAAGGCTTGAGGAGAACCCTCAGTTTTGTCTGAAGGTGTTTTACCTCTTCCGTGTCTTTCAGGCGCCGGAGCCTCAGACAACCGGCGCTCACCTGGTGACGGTGTCTGGCCTGAGGGCCTCGTCCTCCTACAACTGCACCATCACCAGCTTCAGCTACAGCACCCCCAGCAAGCCCGCCCACATCACCATCACCACCACCAGTAGGTGGCGCCGAGTCAGCGCCCAGATGCTAACCCGTTCACTGAGAGTGAAAACCACGCTGAATACTGTCATCCATTCATCCATTCATTCATTCCTCCAGTGTCTCTAGAGACTCTCCTCTTCTAGTCAGTCCTCCCAGTCTCTAGAGACTCTCCTCTTCTGGTCAGCCCTCCCGGTGTCTCTAGAGACTCTCCTCTTCTAGTCAGTCCTCCCAGTCTCTAGAGACTCTCCTCTTCTAGTCAGTCCTCCCAGTCTCTAGAGACTCTCCTCTTCTGGTCAGCCCTCCCGGTGTCTCTAGAGACTCTCCTCTTCTAGTCAGTCCTCCCAGTCTCTAGAGACTCTCCTCTTCTGGTCAGCCCTCCCGGTGTCTCTAGAGACTCTCCTCTTCTAGTCAGTCCTCCCAGTCTCTAGAGACTCTCCTCTTCTAGTCAGTCCTCCCAGTCTCTAGAGACTCTCCTCTTCTAGTCAGTCCTCCCAGTCTCTAGAGACTCTCCTCTTCTGGTCAGTCCTCCCAGTCTCTAGAGACTCTCCTCTTCTAGTCAGTCCTCCCAGTCTCTAGAGACTCTCCTCTTCGCAAGCTCTGAAGGTTTTTTATGGCATATCTTTTTTAAATAAAACTTTACTTAAAAGGACACTGCGTTTTAAACCGCTTCATGACATCATCAACAAGTTGATTGAAATATAACACCATCACCAAAGTGAACACTTCCTGTTGACGTTTCACATTAAAACCCTTCAGTAGGAGGGCCTCTTAGGGCAGGTACGTGACCTTTGTTGGTGATGTCATCGTCTGTGTGCAGGTAAAGAGATGAACCCAAGCGTAGCGGCCATCTCGGCGCTGGCCGTCCTCAGCATCCTCCTCCTCAGCCTGCTGGTTCTGTTCCTGCTGGTTCTCCGGAAGAAACACCTTCAGATGACGAGGTACCCCCCCCCCCCCAACCCCCCCCCCCCCCCCCAGCATTCCCCCATCTCACGTCCGTTGGGGGTTTTTGTTTCAGGGAATGCGGCGCAGAGACGTTCGTCAACTTTGCTTCATTTGAAAGAGACGGGAAGCTCCCTTATAACTGGTAGGCTCCTCCCCTTTTGGTCTTTTATCCTAAGACACACCTTAACACCTGATTGGACAGCGGTCACGTCAGGGTTGAAACATGGAGCTACAGACCGGGTTCACCAGCGCCAGTGATGATGACGATGATGATGAAGAGTATGGTGGTGATGAAGTTAAAGTCTTCATCTCAGTTCAAAGGGACAACATGTGTTTGTGGGTGGAGTTAGATTCTGGATGTTTGTGACATCATTTTGAGTTAAAGACGAATATAAAAGATGAAAGACCGTCAGCGAAGGCAACGCTCCATCAGCTGCTGTGTGTGTGTGTGTGTGTCTATCTCTGTGTGTGTGTCTGTGTCTATCTGTGTGTGTGTGTGTGTGTGTGTGTGTGTGTGTCTATCTCTGTGTGTGTGTGTGTGCGTGTGTCTATATCTCTGTGTGTGTGTGCGTGTGTCTATCTCTGTGTGTGTGTGTGTGGGTGATGATGTCACCACTGATGCAGATAAACATTTATAAATATTTTTCACTCTGCAGCTTTTCCTTTGAAGTGATTCTTTCCTTTGACGTTTGGACACTCGTTTCACTGACCCTGCATCAGTGATGTCATAACCAGCAGCTGTCATTCACGTCACATGGTCCGGTCTTCTCCATGAAGGTGCATTGTGGGAGGGGGCAGATGATGAGGTCACAGGCTGGATGAATCAGGGCGGCGGGGGACGGGCTGGCGTTGTCTTCCGGAGACAACAGCTGGCTCCTGATGCGTTCAATGTGAAGCCGTGCTCTGTCTCTATCGCCACCTGGTGTCTGCTCTTCCCTTTCTTCTGACTTTTATTTGAACCCCCTCAGGCGAAGAAGCCTCTTTGCCTTCCTTACCCTCCTGCCATCCTGCCTCTGGACTGACTATCTTTTGGCTTTTTATATGAATCCTTGGTAAGTAGGCGCTAAACGTCCCAAAGCACTGCACCTGTCTCCAGACAACCACAGACAGGTGTTGCCTCTGTTTGCAGTCAGGGTAATCTGAAGATTTGCCTGTCAACAAATCCCAGGAAAAGACAGAGACCTCAAGCTGATTGATTTATGCTATATAGCATTGTTAGCTTCATTGCTGCTAGTCCGGTTGGTTGTGGTAACTAAGTCACCAGACTTCCTCCTTTGAGTGAAGATCTTAGGTAGTTGCTGAATTGATTATTGCTGTTGTTTCTTGCTCCATAGTTTAAATGTACTAATTATGGTTCCATAAATAATTATATTATAAGTGAAATACAGACCTTTCAGAAAAACGTAGGTGACCAAGTACTGAGCCTTGTGGAATGCCAGAATGGCAGTGAAGTTGAATTAATTCCTTAATGAAGGAAAGGTCCAGGTTTGAGTGTTTTTGTTGGCACTAAATACTCCGCTTTGGTACCTTCGGGTTAAATCAATCCAGATTTCTCGGGGTCCAGATTGCCTTCCCTGTTGCTGCACATTTCATTGGGCTCTGAAGACCTGTAGGAAGACCAGCGCCTCCTCTTTCTTGGCTTTCATGGGAAGAAACAGAATCTTGAGTGTTTCATTCACAACGAACCCAAAGCCAACCCAACTGTTCGCTGACTGTTTGTGTGATGTCAGCAGAATCTCAATGCTGATTGGCTGTCCTTTCTGGTGATGCTATTTCCCACCAGAGATGAAACCTTTCATCCAGTGACTATTGTAAACGTTGCCTTTGAACCACTGGCCTCGCCTAGCAGCATGTAGCAACAGGAAGTCATCAGACGACGGTTCTCGAGTTGACCTTGCACAATGCTCCGTCTGTGGTTGGACTCTAGTGTCTCCTAGCATGTTGGATGTAGCATGATGCTAACAGGAAGTCATCAGACGACGGTTCTCGAGTTGACCTTGCACAATGCTCCGTCTGTGGTTGGACTCTAGTGTCTCCTAGCATGTTGGATGTAGCATGATGCTAACGCCAGCCTTGCACCGGGCATGCTGTCTTTCAGATCGTAGCTTGGCCGTTGCTTCCTTTAGACTCCAGATGTTAGAGCCGTGCATGTCTGATGTGGAGGTGAACGTAAAACCGCCGTGATGTCATCATCGGTTTGGAAGGTTGGGGCTCGACCGATGAACTGGTTCCAGACTGGCTAAAAGGAATATTCGGCCTGGGAATGTTTCTGTGTTCTCTGTGAGGAGAGCGACCACGTTGTGGTCTAAAGAACATGCTACACGCGTGTGGATAAAAACCTTCATCGGTCCAACCCAAACATCTGTGGCTCAGCGCGGTTCTGATTGGACGGCCGTCACCGTGATGACCTTTGCCTTTGTGTTTTACAGGAGCAAGACAGCCCTGAAGAAACGGAAGCTGGCAAGGTAACGAGGAGAAACTCGTCCGTCCGGCTGTTGAACGTTTCTCTCTATTGATCACAGATAATCGATCCGATCCGATCTCGTTTCAGTCCGGTGCAGCTGGACGACTTCGATGGCTACTTCAAAGACATGAGCAAAGACTCGGCCTACAAGTTCTCTCTGCAGTTTGAGGTAGAAGTACTCACATGTTGAAGTAGAAGTACTCACAGGTTGAAGTATTGCTGGAGCCCTTGTCTGTCAGCCACTCTGTGAAAGTGAAGTAGAACATGTTTTTATACACATGAACATGGGCTCAGTGTTAGCTTGTTGCTCAGGCCTTCACAATAAAAGCACGGCGTGGACATGGGCTCAGTGTTAGCGTGTTGCTCAGGCCTTCACAATAAAAGCACGGCGTGGACATGGGCTCAGTGTTAGCGTGTTGCTCAGGCCTTCACAATAAAAGCACGGCGTGGACGTGTTTCAGGAGCTGAAGAGCGTCGGTCTGGATCTGAGCCACCAGGCGGCGGACCTGCCAGTCAACAGGCCCAAGAACAGATACACTAACATCCTCCCTTGTGAGTCACTGACAGCAAAGCATTGTGGGTCAAACCAGACAGCCAATTGGGAGCAGCGTTTTATTATCTCCCCTCCAGATGACTTCAGTCGGGTGAAGCTGATCTCGATGCACGACGACGAAGGTTCAGACTACATCAATGCCAACTACGTACCTGTGAGCGCCACGCCGCCGACCCCACGGTACTTGTGCGGGTACTTGTGATACTCGAGCTGACCCGTTTAATATAGTCGTTGTTCCGTCAGGGCTACAAACACGCTGACGAGTACATCGCCACCCAGGGGCCGCTGCCAGAAACCCGGAACGACTTCTGGAAGATGGTCCTGCAGCAGAGGTCGCCCCTCATCGTGATGCTGACGCAGTGCAATGAGCGCCGGAGGGTGAGCCGCCACGCTGGGCTGACACGCCGTAATGCTGTCACCGTAACGCTGTCACGCTGGGCTGACACGCCGTAACGCTGTCACCGTAACGGCGTCACCGTAACGCCGTCACGTTGGGCTGACACGCCGTAATGCCGTCACCTTAACGCCGTAACGCTGTCACCGTAACGCCGTCACGTTGGGCTGACACGCCGTAATGCCGTCACCGTAACGCCGTCACGTTGGGCTGACACGCCGTAATGCCGTCACCTTAACGCCGTAACGCTGTCACCGTAACGCGGTCACCGTAACGCTGTCACCGTAACGCCGTCACCGTAACGCCGTCACCGTAACGCCGTCACCGTAACGCCGTCACCTTAACGCCGTCACACGTCACCTTAACGCCGTAACGCCGCCACGTTGGGCTGACACGCCGTAACGCTGTCACCGTAACGCCGTCACGTTGGGCTGACATGCCGTAACGCCGCCACTTTAACGCCGTAACGCTGTCACCGTAACGCCGTCACGTTCGGCTGTTACGGATTTTCTGTTAAAATAACCAACAGTGCAGCTTCTTCTAGATTTCCAAGCGGAACATGTGAACAGGATTACCTGTGATGAGGTTTCTCACTATTTCCTGCTCGCCGCCTCCCTCCAGGTAAAGTGCGATCACTACTGGCCGTTCTCCGATGAGCCCGTGACCTACGGAGAGGTCAGCGTGGAGATGCTGTCCGACTCGGAGTCTCCAGAGTGGATCATCAGGAAGTTCCGACTAGGATATGTGAGGACCCGTCAGCATCGGTACCACAGGAGGGGGTCCACGTCAAATGTCTGATGTTTGTCTCCCCCTGCAGGCTGACGAGTCGCAGGACGTCCTCCACCTGAATTACACGTCTTGGCCGGATCACGGCGTTCCCACCGTCAACGCCATTGAAAGCATCCTGCAGTTTGTCCTCATTGTCCGCCAGCAGGCCAACAGGACCAGGGGGCCCGTCGTGGTCCACTGCAGGTCAGGAGGACACGCCGGAGCTGCTCGTTATTAGCTTGGTGTGCTACAGCGTGTCACCGGCCCGGTCTGAATGAGCATTCATGCTATGCTCGAATTAGGTTCTGTCCAAGGGTTCTTCCTGTTAAAGGAAGCTCTCGTGGGTCCAGCTGGGTTGTGTCTCTCCCTGCTCCTCCTGTAACGTGCCTTGAACGGGGGGGGGGGGGGGTGTCTCTCCTGTGTTTGTGGCTCAGCGCCGGTGTCGGGAGGACGGGGACCTTCATCGCTCTGGACCGGCTGATGCAGCACATCAGAGAACACGAGTTCGTGGACGTCCTGGGGACGGTGTCAGACATGCGTTCACACCGCCTGTCCATGGTCCAGACGGAGGTGAGCCCACATCCAGGTGGACCAACAGAAACCGCTTCCATAACACATTCAAGTAGATCAAAGAGAACCATTACATCTGTTAGCTAACACGTCAGCTAAGTTAGCATGTCTCACCTGAGGGAACACCTGGTCAAACGTCAGAACTAAAACATTTGATTCTCCTGCATCACCATCATCATCATGTAACGAGGAAGATTACTCACGTTCTCAGGCGCCGTTAGCCTAGCTGTGCTGCTAGCCGCACGCCAGCTGACAGGACGTCTCTTCTTCTCTGCAGGAGCAGTTCGTGTTCATCCATCAGTGCGTCCTGCTGATGTGGCAGAAGAAGAAGCAGCGGTCGCTCGCCTCCGACGTCGTCTACGAGAACGCTAGTAAAAGCTAAGGACGTCTTACCTGAGCGATCCCTTTCCCTCGTCTTGCAGGCTATGAACAGGCCTGACCTCCGTGCATCAGGCATCCATTTTACAACAGAAGATCCGCTTCATCCTCCACACGAGAAAACCCAGCTTTCTGTTTGAGTCGCCGTGAAAGCAGGGGGCGGAGCCCTGCCTTCAGGCGCTGAGCCATGGCCCCGCCCTCTGAAGCAGACCCATTCACGTCAACGTGGGGTGGGATGAGTAACGGCTACGCTGTCATTCCTCCTTCAGATGATGCGAGGCAGTGAGTAGGCGGAGCTACCAGCCTCCTCTTCCTCGCTGTCCTTCATCAGTTCTTTGTACCCGGTAGATTGAACATGCCAAACGTCAAACCGGGACCCAGCGGACGTCCGCCTGAAGCACACGCCCATTTCGGATTCATTGTCCCGCCCCCAGAGTACCAGGAAGGAGCCGGGGGGGTTAGCGCTCCAGAAGGATGTGAACGATCCAGAATGGGCTTCAGGATGTTCGCTGGGTCTGCACAGAGACCGAGGGCAGGGCGGCGTGCCTGGGTGTGTCCCGGTCGAAGAACTGTAAGGGGAGGGGCTTTCTGCCACGCCCGTTCTCAAGAACATACACAAATAGCACAGAGGACCTTTGTGATTGGCTGCGACAAACAGATCCGATCTGACAACCGGAGAGAAAGAACTACAGACGTGACGGAAACATAGCTGCTAGCATTAGCGTACCCCCCAGGACCGACTGGGACCAGAACCAGAACCAGGGCTGGGTACCGCCCTGATAATCCATCCCACCAAGGTGAGGCCTGAGGCCTGTTGTCATGGTGACTGTTTGTGGGTAGCTGGATGTTAGCTCGCTAATGTAGCGTCACTCTTCTCCAATCACCACATTGACCACCGGCCTTTTAGCCTCATTTATACAACAGCGTTTTAAACTTGGATTTAAAGAAATTAAACAATTTATACTGCTCCCCAAAGTACAAGAATATAAATATAACTTTACTTTATTATTGTGGCAGCTAATCTCAAAATATAAAGACCAGAAAATGAAAATACATTTATATCCGAATGTTTCGGCTTTGTTAAAATTAGCACCATAATTATAATTTGTTTGATGATGTCCCGTTTTTGGTTCATTGTCGATAACCTGAACAACGATCGACCAATCAGCTGGAATCTAGAACACTTTAGAAAACGTTGCGGTTGACTCTCCAGCAGGAAGTACAGGTTTTACCCAATAATTGCTCCACATTTTAAAATATATATAAAAAACAAAGTTATTTAAAGTGTTATTTTGACCACACCCTTTTTAAGCACCTGAAGTCTTTACCTGTTGGTTTGTCATCAATTGATCTGAAACATTTGGCTGTTAGACATCAGACATACTGTATATATCACAACGTAGTACTACACAGTCCTACATAGTACTTCATACTAGTAGAAAGTATGACACAGTCCTACATAGTATATGGTATGATGCAGTCCTACATAGTACTTCATACTAGTAGAAAGTATGACACAGTCCTACATAGTATATGGTATGATGCAGTCCTACATAGTACTTTATACTAGTATATAGTATGACACAGTCCTACATAGTACTTTATACTAGTACATAGTACTACAATGTCCTACATACTATGACAGTCCTACATAGTACTTTATACCATTACATTATCAACATTGCACATACAACATAGTAGTATGACAGCACAATATAGTACTACATGCAACAACATACTACTACATAGTAGTACTTACTACATAGTGCTACATTATACTGCATAGTATGATATAGTATTCGTTAGTACTACATACTACAGTATGCAACTACATAGTAATACATAATACATACTCCAACAAACTACTTCATTCTACATCTTACCACATAGTAATGCATACTACTACATCATACCATATAGTACTGTAGTACTACATTGTACCACATACTATTATAGTTCTACATAGTAGTGTGTAGTAATACATACTACATACATACAATCACATCATACACGTACTACTACCGTACATTGTACGACATAGTACCACATGCCACCATGTACAACTGCATCATACTACATCGTACCAAGTAGTACTACTTCTTATTCTGTTTCTATTTGTCAGAGTAATTCTTGTGGAATGTTTTTTCAGAGGTTTGTGTTTGTGAACGTTACCTGAGCCAGTTTGAGGTGTTGTAAAGGGGCGGGGTCATATTGAAGGGGCGTGGCCCGCTTGTCTTTGGTGCCATTTTCGTGCATTGTGTCACTTAATATCTGAGGAACAATCTCAGATCGTCGTTGCAGTTTTGATGTGTTGGAACAAAATAAAATGTTGGAGTTGATTTTGTCGTTTCACTTTGCATATTCAAAATGTCAAGATTACTGCATATTAAAATACATCCATTGATTATACTGATCACGTTAAAACACAATCACTGATCCGCGTAGGTTTTACGCAGGCTGGGAGTAGTCCCTCCCACATGGGAGGGGCATGAGCGGAAGTAATTAATGAGTCTGCAATCCCAACAACAAAACAACAAAGAAATAAAAGTGATCTCATGCTAACCCCGTTAACCCCTGCTAATCCGCGCAAACATTTAAAGCCCATGAACACAGACAGGAAGTAGTTTCACACCTTTCATTTAAAGACCATGAACACAGACAGGAAGTAGTTTCACACCTTTCATTTAAAGACCATGAACACAGACAGGAAGTAGTTTCACACCTTTCATTTAAAGACCATGAACACAGACAGGAAGTAGTTTCACACCTTTCATTTAAAGACCATGAACACAGACAGGAAGTAGTTTCACACCTTTCATTTAAAGCCCATGAACACAGACAGGAAGTAGTCTCACACCTTTCATTTAAAGACCATGAACACAGACAGGAAGTCGTTTCACACCTTTCATTTAAAGACCATGAACACAGACAGGAAGTAGTTTCACACCTTTCATTTAAAGACCATGAACACAGACAGGAAGTAGTTTCACACCTTTCATTTAAAGACCATGAACACAGACAGGAAGTAGTTTCACACCTTTCATTTAAAGACCATGAACACAGACAGGAAGTAGTTTCACACCTTTCATTTAAAGACCATGAACACAGACAGGAAGTCGTTTCACACCTTTTATTGCGGAATGAGCAGAAAGGAATGGAAAAGGCACCATGAAGACCAGAACCAGAACCGTTCTGATTGGACGTTAACGACATACGCAACGTGATCGAGACAAACTGCAAGTGTAAATGTTTACACGCACAACATACACAATCAATCAATACAGTCAGCCAACCACTTTTATGCATCTTATCTGAAAGTAAAGATATAAAGTTTATGATAAATAAAATCTACAACCGATGGAAACCTGAAACGGCATCACTTTCTATAATCTATGATCTACAGCATTGTGAGACATTTATGGTTTATAGAGAGCTAAATAAAATATAATCTAGCTGTAGGTTATATAAATGCAATATAACCTACATCTGTAGATTATATATATATATAATCCATATATGTCACACACATTTGTACAGTGAGATTCTGGTTAACTCCGCTAACTTCTTTACTAATTAGTGATTAAAACATAATTATTTTTTTGCCTACTCCTGGAAAATTAACATTTTTATTTTATGTGCAAAAATGCTGGTCATCTAATTTAGTATCAATACATTAGAAGATATAACTGATCACTTCTGTTATCACCGATGAATGTTGTTGGCCACATGATCTTAATACCCATTTATATTAATATCATTATTTCCTCTTGTCACTCATCTCTAGCTTGTTTACAAACATTAGAACTATTTAAATGATAGACTAGTTTGTGCTTCTAGTTTATCGTTCATTCAAACGTCTGATAGATCAATCGATGACGGGATTAGGTTGTCTGGTTTTATCTACATGTCAAAAGGAGATTCCTCTTCATTCTCCTCTTCCTCTTTCAGGAATGTTCTAAACAACCAAATCAATAACAACCGGCCGCTGGCGTTCCTAGCATGTTCACGACAAGCCCCACCCTTCAACCAGTGGCAGCCTGTGGTTGGTTGAGAGCACAACGTTCTTTTCACACAGATTAAATCATTCTGTAATTTGACTCCGCCTACAGACTGGATCAGGCTCAGACATTTGTCAACATTAATACTGAGAGGAGTTTCTTCACAGTGGCTCCGCCCTACGCAGGTGAGCTGAGGAGTGCCACAAAGTGGGCGTGGTCAGCCGCTGCCTGAGAAGGGAGAAAACAGAAGAGGAGGGGGTGGAGCTCACTGGGCACCGCCTTCATCGAAAGACTCCACCCCCGAGTCGCAGGTGGTTGCTGCCAGTTTCTCCTGCTGCCTCCTCATGATCTCCTGGAGCTCAGAGCCCGAACTCCTCTGAAGATCAAAGACAGGGGAGGAGGAGACAAGCTGTCAGCCAGTAAAGGCATTGAGTGGCGGGGGCGGGGTCAACTGGTGGGGGCGGAGTACAACCCAAACAGGTCGCACCTCGGTCATGATGTCATACCGGTAAATACAAGCTCGTTTAAAAGTAGAACACAGAAATTACTGTGTTCTATAATAATAACGGGGGGGAGGGGCTACCTTAGGACAAAGGGTGCTACCACAGAACAGGGGGCGTGCCTAACAACGGGGGGGAGGGGGCTACCTTAGGCCTCAGCTACTCCTGAACGCGTGGACCTTGGTCCTGAAGGCCAGAGTCAGGACATTAAAGGAGTCGGCAGAAACATGTTCTCCAGAACGAGAGCGTCTGGAGAACATGAAAGTAGGATTGTTCCTTTGAACCTGGCCAACAGAACAAAGGCGTGGACGTTCTGTGGAATCGTTACCTCAGAGAGTCTGGTGAAGACGGGCGGCGGGTCAGAAGAAGACCTGCAGTGGAGATAGACACCACACCTGCAGCTGACAGCAGATCAGCAAGACCAGGACCAGGTCTTTATCGAGAGCCGAGTCCGACCAGACAGTTTCTAATCGCTCCTCCATTCAGTCAGGGGGGACCTTTCACAAATGTTACCGCTGCGGACTTCAGTAACGACCTAGACCTAATCTGCATGTTGTTGGAGGTGGGAGGGAACCGGAGAACCCGGAGAGAACCCACACGGACACGGGGAGAACATGCAAACTCCACACAGAGAGGCCACAAGTCGGATTTGAACCTGCGAGGCAACAGCGCTAACCACTAGCGATAGCATCTGTAGCATTCTCTCAAAATGGCCGCCAAGAGCATTTTATTTATTTTATTTCCAATCAGAAAGACAAAACACCTGAAGCCTCTTCTTCAGCTGTTTTAAACTAGTCTCTTCTTCAGCTGTTTTAAACTAGTCTCTTCTTCTTCAGGTGTTTTAAACCAGTCTCTTCTTCAGGTGTTTTAAACCAGTCTCTTCTTCAGGTGTTTTAAACCAGTCTCTTCTTCAGGTGTTTTAAACCAGTCTCTTCTTCAGGTTTTTTAAACGAGCCTCTTCTTCAGGTGTTTTAAACCAGCCTCTTCTTCAGGTGTTTTAAACTAGTCTCTTCTTCAGGTGTTTTAAACTAGTCTCTTCTTCAGCTGTTTTAAACTAGTCTCTTCTTCAGCTGTTTTAAACTAGTCTCTTCTTCTTCAGGTGTTTTAAACTAGTCTCTTCTTCAGGTGTTTTGAACTAGTCTCTTCTTCAGGTGCTTTAAACTAGTCTCTTCTTCAGGTGCTTTAAACTAGTCTCTTCTTCAGCTATTTTAAACTAGTCTCTTCTTCAGGTGTTTTAAACTAGTCTCTTCTTCAGGTGTTTTAAACTAGTCTCTTGTTCAGGTGTTTTAAACTAGTCTCTTGTTCAGCTGTTTTAAACTAGTCTCTTCTTCAGGTGTTTTAAACTAGTCTCTTCTTCAGGTGTTTTAAACTAGTCTCTTCTTCTTCAGGTGTTTTGAACTAGTCTTCTTTTCGAAGAATGCCGTTTTACGGATTTGACTGATTATGTCCTTCAATAACTTTCCAATAGGAATAAATGTGCGGTTCATTCCTGAACTATAAACGACACAATAAAATGCGCCACTGTGGTCAATGATGCTCTGGTGACATCATTGACATTCGACACCCACCTCCAGCGCCGCCTTCTGGACGGTCACCTGGCTGAAGACCCGAGCTCCGTCGTCGGGACAGACCGTCTTTAGCTCCTCCTTGTTGAGGGAGAACAGCTGAGCTCCGGTCAGGACGCCGAGGCTGCTGGTGGCGCTGCAGAGAGGGCAGAGCGGCGTCAGGTGAGACGCACCTGGATGCACCTGGACCGGCATCTGGGTTAGCCAGTGTCCGCTGCGATTAAACGTTTCTACCAAACCTGTAAACTCAGACAGGGAGGAGCTCCGATTGGACGACGAGCTGATTGATAACCTGCTTGACGGTCCTCTCTGATTGGTCGTTGAATGTTTTCTACATTCCCAGCAGACATTGAACTCACACTGGACTGAAGCCTTTAGCCTCCAGCCAGGCGCTGACATCACCAGGCGATGAGTCATAAGTGATGCTGGCAGCCGGTTGGCTGCCGCTGCCGCTGCGGGGCGGAGCCTGGATGTTTTTCCGGGCGCTGCGTCCCAACGTTAGCCGGTGCATGAGCTCATCCTGAACCTCCTCCATGTTGGACTTCCTGCCTGCAGCAGCGAAGGAAAGAGTGACGGCGCTATACTCGTTATAAAGTTAGTCATTAGTAACCCCCCCCCCCCCCCTCCCCACGGGGGCTCACGGTTGGCGTTCAGGGGCCTCTGGTTGCCGTGGTTGCCGTGGTCCCTCATGGCGAGGCTACCGTTGTCGCTGGAGGCGTTGCTGTTCTGGCGGCTAACCGTACTGCTGCCAGGCGGCGGCTGGGCGGGTTGGGCGGCTGGGGGAGGTAGCGGCGGCGTGGGTAGCCTGGCGGGGGCCGAAGGGGGCGGGGTAGCATTCACCACAGGTCTACTGGGGGTGTGATCTGATCGGCTCTGTTTCTGAGGAGGACAGGTTTCACTCCGAGGCTGCTGGTTTATAGACGGAGACTCAACAGCTGCTTTGTTTGTCGTTTACCTCGTTCAACTCGCCCAGAAGCTGCTGCTAGCGCAACGAAACGGGAAACATGGCGTCAGCAGGAAGAGCGGACACGAAATCAGATTATTGAACGGAACCTTCAAATGCTTAAAGGAACAATCTGACATTTAACCATCATCCTGCCGGTCAACGTAGCGTTAGCTTAGCATAGAAGATACATTGAACCTGCTCAGGTAGACTCCGCCTTCGTTCGACTCAACCTGAACCTGCTCGGGTAGACTCCGCCTTCGTTCGACTCAACCTGAACCTACTCAGGTAGACTCCGCCTTCGTTCGACTCAACCTGAACCTGCTCGGGTAGACTCCGCCTTCGTTCGACTCAACCTGAACCTACTCAGGTAGACTCCGCCTTTGTCTGACTCAACCTGAACCTACTCAGGTAGACTCCGCCTTCGTTCGACTCAACCTGAACCTACTCAGGTAGACTCCGCCTTTGTCTGACTCAACCTGAACCTACTCAGGTAGACTCCGCCTTCGTTTGCGTGTCTTCGGTTCACCTCGGCTCCTGTGTGTTTGACTTCAGAGGAAATTTGAACTCCGGAGCTTTCACTTTAAAATCAACTTTATATACACACGTGTTCAGATTAGCTTAGTTAGCATAGCTGCTTCACAAGAGAAACAGAAATCCCTCTTCAAAGAGTAAAGGTCTGTCAGAGTTTGATCAGATTCTAGCATTGACGCTAACTAATACTTTAGCTAACCGTTGACCAACAAGCTAGCAGGTGAACGTGAGACTGTCCCTTTAAGGTTCACAGCAGGATCTAGAACACGACTCACGACTCACGACTCCTCCTACCTTGAACAACTCAAACTCCCTCTTTGGCATCATAAGCTTTGATGGTTAAAAACAAAACATGATGTCATGATGATGTAACGAGACGGCGCTAAAACTTCCGGTAACCATGGTGACAGCCCCACCTGTATGGTGTGGCTGTAGACGGGCTCTCCTCCGCCGCTGGTCTCCAGGATGTTGTTTGGCACGTAGCCGGACGCCCCGCAGCCGTTACACACCTTCCACCACTGCTTCCTGTCCTCGAGAACCTGGCAGACGAGTGTCAGGAATTAGACACGCCCACGTGACGTCCACAGCAGTTTTGAGTTAAAGCCATCACGAGAGGAAATCATCAATGGTGATCAATATCTAGAGCCAGAAGAGGAGCAATCTGACGTCATATTCATGTTGAAAGATAACGTGATAAACAACGGTTACCTGGACGACCTCGTCTTTGAGGACCGACAGCTCCGTGTTGTTCCTCGCCACAAAGTCATATTTTGATTTTGCGAACAGTTTTGATTGGCCAGCACCTCTGAAATACATCGACCAATCACAACGTGAGTCGTTACATCAGCAGCTGCTGGAGATCAATTCAAACCGAGTGAAAATAAATGATTTATGGGCGGAGCTACGAAACGCCGGCATTAACGTGGAGCAGAAAGCCGTGGGGAAGCTTTACAGGTCAGTAACGAGGAGGAAGAGTCCCCAGACCCCGCCCACAAAACGGCAGCCACGGCACAGGCCGGCGCCTCTGCGGCGCTGCATGTCGCTTCCTGTGTCCACTGTGGGGCGCTAGAGAGCCTCATTGACCGGCACCTGTCGGGCTGAACGCCTCGCAGCCCTCAATCAAAGCTCACGTTTGTGATGCGAGGACCGAAACAAACTATTCATTCATTGGAGGTTGGGATTGATGGATTTCTGCATTGATTGGTCTGTTCCTGAACAGGTGAGAAGGGCGAGCAGGGACCGGACCAGGAACCAGGGACCAGGGATCGGCAGACCAGGGACCGGACCAGGGACCGGCGGGCCAGGGCGTCATGTGACCTCAGAGTTACCGGCCGACGTGGCGGCTGCCCGCCGGCTTGAATGCAGCCGCGGCCGCATCCTGATCCTGGATCTGCGTGCGTTCCCAGGTGTTGGAGTCGCACCCTTCAGCAGGAGGGAACTTCTGCAGCGCCACCTGCAGCCCAAGCACAAACAGGAAGTGGGTGAAACATCGGCAGCGGCTTCCTGTGATGCAGGAAGAGACCTCCTGAGCCAGCCTCACCTGCGGCTCCTCTCTGCTCCGGATGGCGCCGTCGGCGAGGCGCTCCACCAGCTGAGTCAGTTCCCGCTCCCGGGACTCCGGCGGTGGCGGCGGGAACGCCGGCGGCTCCCATCCGTCACGAAACCGCAGCACGCAGGGAGGGAAGTAGCGATCCATCGGCCACTCCAACCTGCAGACAGACGTCACATGATGTCATACGTCCGAGCAACATCAGCAGGAGGTGCACAGGTAACGCCATCAGGGTCTCACCTGCATTTGGTCCAGCCGTCCCCCAGTGTGACCCACAGGTGTCTCTCCTCGGCCGTCCCTGAGGCGTGCAGGAAGTCGATGGCGTCCCTGGTCAGCAGAGGAACCACAACGCTCCGAGCCAGAGCCGCGCCGCCGCCGCCGCCGCTCGCCTGCATCACCTGGAGGACGACAGTCAAATTACAGAATTATTTAACCCTTCATCATTTCAAGGTTAAACGGTTTAAATTATAAAATGGATAATATATTTAAATGGTATTTTGTTGAAAATAAAAATAAGCGGTAACTGGAAACAAACTATTTCCCAAAAGATTTCAAGTTATTTCTTAGAACACGTTTTTTTTTTTTTAACATAATAATTAACTCAGTAATTATTATTATTTCCGTCCACCGGAAATAATCAAGATGAGCCAGAATAAACATTTATTAAAATAGTATCTGTTAGCATATGTCAGTTGAAGTTCAAGAGTTTCTTTTCCCAGTGAAAAAGAAAAATATAAATACAATCAGAAATGCGTTGGGGGGGGCCTGACCATCTGGAGTGGGGTGAACAGGAAGTGGAGCAGATCCACGGCGCTCGGGTTCTGAATGTGATCCTTCAGTTTGGCCTGCGGTGCAAAAAAAACCCCAACAGGTTCACAGGAAACTATTGATGATGATGATGATGATCACGTGATAAAGATGCTCCTACTAGTTGGTTGAAAGCATGTTTGAACTTCTGCAGACAATCCACAAACTCTTCCTCGTGGGGACCTCTGGAGCGCAGCGTCAGGACGCCCTCTGGTGGAAAGGAAGTGGAAATGTTTCACATGTAAACAAACAGCAAGCATTGTTGTTGTTGCTCTGAAGAAAACGGACACGCCCCAAAGGTCAAGGAGATTCATTTCAATATGGACGTTTAACCTCACAGAGGAGGAAGAGGCGTTGGAGGAAGAGGAGGTGTCGCAGGAAGCGGGGGTGCTGCAGGAAGAGGGGGTGCTGCAGGAAGAGGAAGTGTTGCAGGAAGAGGAAGTGTTGCAGGAAGAGGAAGTGTTGCAGGAAGCGGGGGCGTCGCAGGAAGCGGGGGCGTCGCAGGAAGAGGAAGTGTCACAGGAAGAGGAAGTGTCTCACCTCCTGGGCTCCTCTTCTTGCCCTTCTTGATGTCCCTCCTCTTGGAGAGCTCGGTGAAGGCCTCGGCGGCCTTCTGAAGTTTGCTGATGAAGAACTCGATGTCGTCCAGGATGTGGTTCAGGATTTGCTGCAGAGTCAGAGTCAGGTCAGGCTTCGTGATGTTTCTCTGAACTCGTCCGACCAATCAGCTGCAGCCTCACCCCGTCGACCTCAGTGACCTCAACCACCAGTGACACTCACCACGTCTCGGTCCACTCTGGCTGCAGTCGTCTCCGCCGGGCCGTCCTCCTCAGACGTTTGTCGCTGCTCGTCTGCCGACAGGAAATAGAATCATCAACAACAACCAATCAGAAGCAAGCGTTTGGGTGGCTGTTTGATGAAAAAAATCTCAAGTGTGTTTCGTGCAATTCTACATCTACAATCATGTTTAGCATAAAGTAATTAGCATGTTAGCATTTATCTCAAATCTGTTTAGCGTGACATTTATAAAATTTGCATTTTAATATTTAGCTCATATAGAAATATTATAAAGGATTCATTATTGTTAAAGCCATGCTGATCAATAGTCAGAGTTAATCGATTAATTAATCAACAGAACTAAATCGGACTCACAGTCTTGCTGCTCATTGGTCCAGGCCGATGCCTGACGTTTCACGTCCACCTGATTGGTGAACGCTGGTGGTTCAGGGGCGTGTACAGCAGGAGGAGGCGGGATCATCCCGTCACTCTTCAGGACCAGTCTGCAGAAAGACAAGACAAATCAGCCAATCAGCTGTCCTCATGAAAGCACAGCCGCTGACCGAGGGTGCTGATTGGCTCTCACTGCAGCGCTTCTGGCCTCTTCTTCACCTTCCCTCCTTTGGCACCTTCTATGTCTGCGTGGATCAGACTGGCCTGACAATCAAAGGAGAACGAAACGCCTTCATTCGTGGGCAATGGTGTTCCACAAGGCTCTGGCTTGAGGCCACTGGCATTCAGCCGAGTACGGAGGGAATGAATAATGCAATGTGAAGCGTCTTTGGGTTCCCATAAAAGCGCTAAATAAAACCAAGGCATTATCATTATTTAAATCGGAACCAAACATCTATAGGCAGACCAAGGCCTTCAGAGCTGGAGGAGTTTCTGGAGCTCCCGGAGAAGGTCGTGGAGGTCCGACATGAATGAAGTCCTCGAAAGTCTTCAGAAGTTCAGAAAGTCTTCAGATTCAGAATCTCCTCCAGCCCAGGACTGGCAGGCAGCTTACCTTAACGTCATCACACTGGAACAGGTGAAGGTCCGGTTTGCTCTGACCCGAGTCTTTACACACCAGAGCCAATATGGAGTCGTAGCTGCAGGCGTCCATCACAGCCTGACAGTGCTGGATGGTTCCGACGGGGAAGTTCTCCAACTCGTTCTGGGAACGCATTAGAAAGCTCCTGAAAGCACAGCGGCATGCTGGGAAACGACGTTCTCGTGGAGTCCGTCTGTGGCACCACCTTGGTCTCTCGGTCGATGAGGCTGACTCTTTTCTCCTCCACCTGGAGCAACATCTCCTGGGTCCAAACTTTCCCTTTGGCGTCCAGCAGGCGGAGGCGTCTGACGCCGTCGTCCACCGTGACCATCCCGTCTTTACGGTCCAACACGAACGTAGTCAGGTGCTGAAGGCAGCAGAACACGCTCACTTTGTTCAGGTTAGGGCTCAGGACGTTCTGCGATTGGCGCTCGGGGTCAGACCCACCTCGACGTGGTACCGAGACGTGTCCGGCGGGCTGCTGATGCTGGTTCTGGTGTGTTTCCTCTGCTCTGCAGGAAAGAGAGAAAGTTACAGTGTGGTAAAGCCCATGGGGGCGTGGACACAGGACCCTGGGAGGGTTCCTGTGGTCTTACTGGTACCGGGACTTTACAGTGGATCATGCTGGAGCTGGGGCCTCCCAGGATTCTTCTATACCGAGAACGTTCTGGAATCCGCTTGAGATCTGGGGAATTTGGTGCTGAGAGTTCGTCAACTTCCTGCTTCATGATCCAGGTTACTGAAGTTCATGAGCAAGGCACCGAGAAAGCCGAAGCGCCCCAGCTCGTCCTCAGACACGCTCGTATGCAGACGACCTGGTTCTGCTCATCATCTCCGGATCAGGACTTCCTGTGTAGGATAAACCCTTCCTCACCCTCTCACCTGATTTTGGGGAAATCCCTTCAGTAGTTTTTGTGTAATTTCGCTGCCCAACAAACAGACACAAAAACGCACCAAAACAACCGAGGCGGGTCCGGCCGAGGCGGGTCCGGCCGAGGCGGGTCATCAACCACAAACACCAACGTTTAGGAGAACCCCAGCAAACCCAACGTTCCTTCAGAAGTCTTCAACCAAGTGAGGAACCTCTTTTAGCACGCATGCTAAGCTAACGTCTCATTTTCAGCGACACAAACAAACAGAAACAAACGAAAGCTCACTTTGACTTTTCTTTTGATGTTTGGCAGACGAGCGGAGGAAATAGATTTCATCTGATCCTGTTGACCAATGAGACGAGAGACGCCGTGAGTCACTGACAACACGCCGAGATCACTCATTACAGGGGGCTCACCTGAGAGCGCTTTGGCACCACACCTGGACTTATCTCCGGGGGGTTTGGGGGGGTCATGGCCACTGGGAGAAAGAGAGATCATTAATCAGCAGCGGAAGCCGATCGGGTCTCTTTATTGGCTGGAACTGATGATGTCACTGTCAACGGGACCGTCCGTCTGACCACATGATCAGCTGACATTTACATTGTAATAATACAATTGATTTTAGGGAAGATCAAAGTCATAGAACTACGGTTAGCAAGGAGGCTAACGAGGCTAATAAATACTGACTTGATCTGTGAGCTGAAGACGAAAGCCGGGGGTTCAAATCCGTCCATCCTGCTTCACAGCGGGGCGCAAGCTGCAGACACAGACCGTCTTCATCATCATCATCATCAGAGGCGAACAAAGGAATGCTTGTTCAGTAGCGCTCAGCAGGCGATCAATGCTAACATTAGCTTCAGCTAACGTATGCTCAGATGGCGAGCCTTCCTCCCGAGTCACCTCAACATGTTCTCAGTTCCTGACCAATCAGCAAGGCACCAGTGTGGAACCCGAACCCCCGCAGGCCCCCCAGGACTGATTCTCCAGAACAGAACCAACACACTGATTACTTTTCCCAGGACTCAGACTCCATTTTGGACTCTGTATCCATAGCAACAGGGGGAGGGAGGGGTCAGAAACATCCTCTCCTCTGCTAGCGGGTAGCTTCAGGTCTGAGTGGACCGGACCCCACCTTCCCACGAGGTGCTGTAAGAGTGCTGCCTGGACTCTGATTGGCCGTCTGCCTCGGTGGTCGACCACTGGGTGAACGGCTCCATGAATGGGAGCGACTCACCTGTCAGCGCCTCACCTGAAGCCGCTCCAGGAACAACAACAGAGGAGATCGCGTCCCGATCGGTTGACGTTCCTCCCTGAACGTCCGGTCCGGTCCGGTCAAAGTCCACCCGATGTTTAGTGAGTCACTAAGCAGGAAGTGCTGCGTCGCTCTAACACAGTCGGTCACCATGACAACAGACCAGACGATCACTGATCAGATACAATCAATAATGGTTTACCGTGTCCATTTCTCTATGATGAGCTTCAGGCAGGGGTCGGGTTACATCCTGCAGCGCGTCTAGCTGCTCTAGTTCTAGTCTGATACACTGGGGGGAGGGGGGAACGCCCCCTGGGGGGGGGGGGGGGGGGGGGAGATAACAGCTGAATAAAAAGAGACTAGTTTAAAACAGCTGAAGAGGAAGAGACTAGTTTAAAACACCTGAAGAAGAAGAGACTAGTTTAAAACACCTGAAGAAGAAGAGACTAGTTTAAAACACCTGAAGAAGAAGAGACTAGTTTAAAACACCCGAAGAGACTAGTTTAAAACACCTGAAGAAGAAGAGACTAGTTTAAAACAGCTGAAGAAGAGACTAGTTTAAAACACCTGAAGAAGAAGAGGCTAGTTTAAAACACCTGAAGAGACTAGTTTAAAACACCTGAAGAGACTAGTTTAAAACACCCGAAGGGACTAGTTTAAAACACCCGAAGAGACTAGTTTAAAACACCTGAAGAAGAAGAGACTAGTTTAAAACAGCTGAAGAGACTAGTTTAAAAACACCTGAAGAAGAAGAGACTAGTTTAAAACACCTGAAGAAGAAGAGACTAGTTTAAAACACCCGAAGAGACTAGTTTAAAACACCCGAAGAGACTAGTTTAAAACACCTGAAGAAGAAGAGACTAGTTTAAAACAGCTGAAGAAGAGACTAGTTTAAAACACCTGAAGAGACTAGTTTAAAACACCTGAAGAAGAAGAGACTAGTTTAAAACAGCTGAAGAAGAGACTAGTTTAAAACACCTGAAGAAGAAGAGGCTAGTTTAAAACACCTGAAGAGACTAGTTTAAAACACCTGAAGAGACTAGTTTAAAACACCCGAAGAGACTAGTTTAAAACACCTGAAGAAGAAGAGACTAGTTTAAAACAGCTGAAGAGACTAGTTTAAAAACACCTAAAGAAGAAGAGACTAGTTTAAAACACCTGAAGAGACTAGTTTAAAACACCTGAAGAAGAAAAGACTAGTTTAAAACACCTGAAGAGACTAGTTTAAAACAGCTGAAGAAGAAGAGACTAGTTTAAAACACCTGAAGAAGAGACTAGTTTAAAACACCTGAAGAAGAGACTAGTTTAAAACAGTTGAAGAAGAGGCTAGTTTAAAACACCTGAAGAAGAAGAGACTAGTTTAAAACACCTGAAGAAGAGACTAGTTTAAAACAGCTGAAGAAGAAGAGACTAGTTTAAAACAGTTGAAGAAGAGACTAGTTTAAAACAGTTGAAGAAGAGACTAGTTTTAAACAGCTGAAGAAGAGACTAGTTTAAAACAGCTGAAGAAGAAGAGACTAGTTTAAAACAGCTGAAGAAGAGACTAGTTTAAAACAGCTGAAGAAGAAGAGACTAGTTTAAAACACCTGAAGAAGAGACTAGCTCGCCGTTCATGAACTGGGTGAACTTGAACGTATTGATCGTGCAGCGGAGACGCTGGACTAGTTCTGACCCGGGTTCACCGAGGCTGAACATAATCCAGTGTAATCCGGGACCCTCAGAAGGATGAACCAAGGGACCAGTTTATCGGTTTCTGGTTCCAATGTCGTTAGCCCGAACCAGAACACGAGGAACACCAAAGAACAGATCAGAACCCGGGTCCAGAACACAGCCTCTCTGTGGGCGGAGCCTAACGCGGAGCTCCGCCCTGCCCTGGAGGGCCTGAGAAGGATCCGGTGGACTCTCGGAACTGGACTAAAGTCACACCCAAGACGCTGACCCGACCCATCTCGTCCTGTCCACTGCCTTTCAGAGGATTTATTGATTAGTCCTGAAACGAGTCGTCGCTGTGACGTCACCGTTTTTCGCTACTTCTTGGAACAAGCTTCAATTTTAGCCTTTAAAAACCCCAAATGTTTCCGGAGTAGCAGCCGGATAACCACGCCCATAAGTCCGGACTTCCTGGATGATCCGGTTCTCACCTGTCCGACTCGTCCACAGGTGAACCCGGTCTCTGGGCTCGGTGCGGGACAGATTAGTGAGGAGGACCCGGATTTGCTGCAGCTTGTTGGCGACTTTAAGCCTCCAGCTAATGACTCACGATGGACGGGTGGGGGCGGGGCCTGGGCGGGGCTTGCCTGTCTGCTAGCAGGTGGTGGACAGCAGCGTCCACGCCCACCTGCCATGTTTGTTTACAGACTCGCCGCCAGCCAATCAGATCCAGTTTCACTCCATAATTATACATGGCCCCTCCTCCAGCAGCTGGCAGGTAGTCAAGGTAACCACACGCTGCAAAGAGCTCACAGGAAACACGTGGTGTCCTCTGTCTCTAAGCGTCCATCATGGTGTCCTCTGTCTCTAAGCCGTCCATCATGGTGTTCTCTGTCTCTAAGCCGTCCATCATGGTGTCCTCTGTCTCTAAGCCGTCCATCATGGTGTCCTCTGTCTCTAAGCGTCCATCATGGCTGTCCTGTCTCTAAGATGTCCATCATGGCATCCTCTGTCTCTAAGCGTCCATCATGGCTGTCCTCTGTCTCTAAGCTTCCATCATGGTGTCCTCTGTCTCTAAGCGTCCATCGTGGCTGTCCTGTCTCTAAGCATCCATCGTGGTGTCCTCTGTCTCTAAGCGTCCATCGTGGCTGTCCTGTCCCTAAGCGTCCATCGTGGTGTCCTCTGTCTCTAAGCGTCCATCGTGGCTGTCCTCTGTCTCTAAGACAAACTGCTGCTCACTGATACAACAATAAATGGACTTAAACAGGAAACATTTTATTGACACTGTTGTTGTTGTTGTCGTCGTCGTCGTTGACGACGGCCTGTAACAGCTGATGAACTCCTCGTGGTCAGATGAAACCTCTCCGGACATCAGCAGGTCTTCCTGCTGTCCGTTGGACTCTGAGAACATCGGTCGGTGGTCTTCTGTCAGGGTCTCCAGGAAGACCAATCGGGTCGTAGCGGGGGCGGGGGAGGTGGGGCCTGTGGTCGTACTCGCCTCCGATGATACCAGGCACCAATGTGCAGGGGGGGGCGGGGTAGATGATGTCCCTGGGTGACGGGTGGATACGGGGCAGGGAGAAGTGGCGGGGACGCCGGAGGTAGACGAGACGCTTCTGAAAGCGTTTGTAGACCTGGAGACAAAGACCAAGTCAAGCCTGGGGAAGACAGAGACATGGAGAGTCTCGGGAAGACAAAGACCAAGTCAAGCCTCGGGAAGACAGAGACATGGAGAGCCTCAGGAAGACAGAGACATGGAGAGTCTCGGGAAGACAAAGACCAAGTCAAGCCTCGGGAAGACAGAGACATGGAGAGCCTCGGGAAGACACAGACCAAGTCAAGCCTCGGGAAGACAGAGACATGGAGAGCCTCGGGAAGACAGAGACATGGAGAGTCTCGGGAAGACAAAGACCAAGTCAAGCCTCGGGAAGACAGAGACATGGAGAGTCTCGGGAAGACAAAGACCAAGTCAAGCCTCGGGAAGACAGAGACATGGAGAGTCTCGGGAAGACAAAGACATGGAGAGTCTCGGGAAGACAGAGACATGGAGAGTCTCGGGAAGACAAAGACCAAGTCAAGCCTCGGGAAGACAAAGACATGGAGAGTCTCGGGAAGACAGAGACATGGAGACCCGGCGGTGCTCACCTCCTTCCAGTCCGTGTCTCTGGCTCTGCTGCCTTCTGGATCTGGAGGATCAAAGTATTCAGGCTTGATTCACATCAACCAATCACAGGTGAGACATAAACTAAGCAAAGGGTCAGGGTCTCACCCGTGAAGTCCCGGCGGAACAGGTGTCTCCACAACATGGAGTCGGCTGTGGCGGCGTAAAAGTGTCTGCTGACGGAGGACAGTCTCCCCACGGAGGACACGTCCAGCAGGCTGAGGACCCTGAGGAGCAGCTCAGGAGGAAGGACCGCCAGGCCGAAGACCGGCAGCCCCATCGCTGCAACCAGACCACACGTCACAGGCGTGTCCGCGCTGCCCACCTGGACCGGGTGTCACGTCCGGCGGCTTACCGTCTCTGGCGGCAGCAATCAGGGGGTACGCCAGCTGGTCTTTGAAGACCCGGGACAGTCGGCCCAGACCTCTGAAAGCAGCAGCTGCACTCTCCCCTGAACAACGGCAGAGATCAGACTTCCAGGTGACCCTGAGGTCGACCAATCAGAGCTCTACCTGGCCACTCGTCGGTGACGTAGCTGGAGGGACGCAGACTCAAGGTGCGGACCGTGTCGAAGGTTCCGTTTACCTCCAGAAGCCCTGCAGGACCAAGACGAGGAACCATCAACGTTCCACAGCAAGACAGGACGCCTCACTCAGGTCGGGGACTCACCGCTGAACGCCACTAGGGGGCCCATAGCCACGCCCACCACCACGACCACGCCGTCTCCACACAGAGGGTGAGAGTAATACAGCTTATAGGCCCCCGCCGCCACCCTCCACCCAGCAGGCATCTCAGCAGCCTGGAACTCAAAGCCCTGAACACAGACAGAGAGCACGCTTTGTGCTCAGCATGTAGGCCCCGCCCCCTGCCCCCCCGCCCCCCACACACACCTGAGGGATGAAGCCCGTCTCCAGCATCAGCAGGTTTCCAGCGACCATCATGGCTTCGATAGGACAGGTGATCTGGGCCGAATGGTAGAGGAGCTCCAAGGACAGGGGGGCGTGGCCGTCCTCAGCTTCGCAGCACAGCAGCGGTTCCCAGCTGGACACGGGGGGCACGGGGGACGCCCCCAAGGGCACGGGGGACGCCGCCAAGGGCACGGGGGACGCCCCCAAGGGCACGGGGGACGCCCCCAAGGGAACGGGGGACGCTCCCAAGGGCACGGGGGACGCCGCCAAGGGCACGGGGGACGCTCCCAAGGGAACGGGGGACACCGCAGAGCTGCTGCTGCTGGACTGGAACTCAGAGCAGCCAAGTGCACGCTGTGATCCAACAATAACGAAATATATTATAATTCAGTGCCATTTGCTCCATCAAGTATATTTTATACTTTTACATCCGGTAATATTTGAATGCATGGCATTAACCTGAGAAGTATTTGTAAACTTCAATAAGACATCTCAGTACTTGTTCAGTACTTGTTTCCATCGTTGGCTCACCCGGTTTGATGTCAGAGCAGCCCCCTGCAGGTTGTGCTCGGTGCTGCTGGACTTCGTTGCGTCGGTGGAGTTAATGGAGGCGGAGCCTGAATGTGGCGTCAGAATGACACAGATCAAATCTCCAGAGACGACGCCCAAGGACGACAGAGACCGAGCAGCTCCTGAGAGGGGCTCCGAGCCATTCAGAGACAAAGTGAACTCTGTTTCTGCACTGAGACAAACAGAAAGCATCCTCATCTTCATCACCATCTTCATCATCATCATCATCATCATCATCGCTGCAACAGGACAGGAGGTCACAGGTCATTCACAATAAAGATGGTGTGGAAAACCGTAACCAATAATCTATTGATGTTATTAAAATACACTTACCGGTACTTTATACTCCCTGAGACAAGCTTTAATTAAATTTTATTTAATTAAAGTATGACAACAAGCAGCAATAATTATTCCATTCTAATGAACAGGTTAAAGATCAAATAAGACGTTAGTTATTTCATGGTGTCGGGGCTCGGAGCCGGTCGGACCAACCTGAGGCCGACAGAAGACAGAACTGTCCCCCTGATCCGGTCCCTGAGCTCCTTCAAGGTGGACTCTTCTCCCAGGAAGTCCACCCATCTGGTCTGCCGGAGGATCCGGATCCGGAGCTTCATGCTGGATGAGGACAGAACAATCAGCCACTCAGCCATTGTTTCACTCCCACAGCAGCAGCAGCAGCAGCAGCATGGTTGGTGATGTAGCTGTTATATATACACATATATATATAACAGCTACATATATATATACTGCATATATATGTAACAGCTACATACATATATACTGTATATATATATAACAGCTACATATATATACTGTATATATATATATAACAGCTACATATATATATATACTGCATATATATGTAACAGCTACATATATATACTGTATATATATATAACAGCTACATATATATATATACTGCATATATATGTAACAGCTACATATATATATACTGTATATATATATATAACAGCTACATATATATACTGTATATATATACTGCATATATATGTAACAGCTACATATATATATGTACCTGAACGTTCATCACTTAGCTAGTCTTTAGTTTAGTTTAGGTTAACAGTTCACCTTAACACCAAACAAATCCACGAATACAAGACAAATAACACAAAATAGCGAGAATATATGATTCAAACGTCGTTTCTGCTGTTAGCTAACGTTTCGAGTTAATTTACTGCCGTACAGTTAAGCCTGCTAGTTAACTTGTGCTGACTAGGTTAGCAGGCTAGCTACTAACACAAATCTTTACCTTAATTATTGGTTATTGTATCCAGAGGTTTGTGCCCGATACTCTGACCTGTTCGACTGTAAACAAACACCAGAGCGGAAACAGAAACAGCAATTAACGCAACGAAGAAGACGACTTCCGGTGTAGCTTTTCAAAATTAAATAAACAAAGATCCAGGGAAACCCACGTTATCTACAGTATTTCAATATTATACAAAAGACATATAAATAACAATGTTTAAATAAATCAGAAGGTCGATGTCATTGTTTACAGCAAATGTCAGATTTTGATTACAGTTTGTGAAACTGAGTAAAAGTGATTTAGGTTTGGAAGTCTAGATTTCTGTGTCCATTCTATTAACAATGCAAGACATCCAAACATGTTAATGACTTTCCCATCTCATTATGATTATAGCAAGCTGGATTAGAAGTATGTTTACCAGCTACCCTGTAATAACCCTCTCTGACTCTCTGTGTCCTGTAATAACCCTCTCTGACTCTATGTGTCCTGTAATAACCATCTCTGACTCTATGTGTCCTGTAATAACCCTCTCTGACTGTGTCCTGTCATAACCCTCTCCTGTTACTACAGGACATCTACATGATGAGCAGTGGAGTAGTCTCTTGCTAATCTGATGGTTTTAGATTAAAAATAAGAAAAAAAGAAGTTTGAATGACCAGAAAAGTCACATTTTATTTAGAAATAGAATTAGAACGATTATTTGTGTATTCAATGGAACCTCCTGATCAGGGATCGCTGGGCCCTTTGAGGACCAGTGATGTATGAAAATGATTAGTGTGATCAGAAGTAGGGAAGCATTTCTATTTGTTATCCTTACAGTGTCTTAATATAGGAATGTTTTTGAGAGTTTGATTTGTCACTCCAGTAATCAATGATTATTACTCTTTTGAGAGCCGGTGGCTAAAAGTCTTCTGGTCTCCTCATCCACATTACTACAGCAGTAAAACGTTTCAAGGTCGCGTTCAGAGATGCCATTTTCATGTCGTCATAATAAGTAGTGAACCCTCATTGACAATGGCAATAAACTACTTCTGATTCTGATTCTCCAGGTGTTGATCCTGCGACTGATTCCAAAGAGATCTTGGCAGGGGGACAGATAAGGGGTGGAGGGGGAGTTGTTCTGGTAAGTGGACATTAATCAATAATGGCTTACTTCATTAAGCCCCCGTCATCAGCAATGACAAATGTTTAAATAAAGCAAATATTCGTTCTGAAGAACAAAGTGCAGTTTGTGTTGTTGACCACTGTGAGGCAGCGTTGCAGTGGCCACACACACACTTCAGACAAGGTGGAGTGATCAATTCACCTAAACTGCATGTTTTGGGAGGTGGAAGGAAACCACAGAGAGACGGGGAGAACATAAAAGCCTCCACAGACCGGACTCGAACCCAGAACCTTCTGGCTGTGAGGCGAAAGCTCCGCCCGCTGCACCACCGTGTCACATGGGCTGCGTTTCGTTGATGATGATGATGAATATATTTATTAGATAGAATGTTAGAGTACAAGTACAGTCACACAGTAGCATGTATTACAGTACAAATACAGTCAAACATCCTGTCTAAGAGGAGCATTTCAAAAAAGCCCTTGTGGTCTTGTTTCCGTTGAAAGTCCTTCGTACATAAATCATCCACAATGTATGTCTCTCTCTCTCTCTCTCGCTCTGTGTATGTCTCTCTCTCACTGTGTATGTCTCTCTCTCTCTGTGTGTCTCTCTCTCTCTCTCTGTTTGTCTCTCTCTCTCTCTCTCTCTCTCTGTGTGTGTGTCTCTCTCTCTCTCTCTGTTTGTCTCTCTGTTTGTCTCTCTCTCTCTCTCTCTCTCCCACTGTTTGTCTCTCTCTTCGCGCTGTGGCTCTAATATTAGCGCCACCACTAATGCCCCCCCCCGTCTCTGTCCATCCCATCTGTCTGCATCAGCCACAGAGCGACCAGGTAAAGGGTCGCTTTATTACCCCCCCCCCCCGCCCCCACCACGCCATGTCGCCGTGGGAGAAGCAGGAAAGAAGCCAAGCGTCCCTCAGCTGGAAGTCAAAGATCGTTTATATGCAAGGCGCTGCCTCGCTGCACAAATAATGGTAGACTTTCCCCTCGCTGCAATGTGAGGCTTATAAACCTCTTTTTGAATCGCACTGATTTACATTCTTGCTTTGTTCCTATCACAGGTTTTAGAGGTGACGTTCTCCCCTGACTCCACTCGACATTACACTTACAGAAGAAGCTGCGTGAAGCTGCGTGAAGCTGCGTGAAGCTGCGTGAAGCTGCCATTGCTGTTCCTGCACCGACCCACAAACACGGAGGAGTGGGACGTCCCGTTTAAACGTCACCGGGTCTCCGTTCAGCGCGCCGGTCGCCCCGCCAACTTCAGCAAGGAGGCGTGGTCTGTGTTCGTGCCTATTGGTAGAAGTTGAGGCGCGCGCACGAGTAAAACAACACTGATTGGCTATAGCCGAATGACGTGAAAGTTACCAGAGTGCTGATTGGCTGGAGCGCACAGACGCTGGAGAGCGCCAGAAAAGAATCTTAAGCGGGCGAAGCTGGAGTTCAAGCGGCAGTTTAGCTTTCCTCGCTGGGTTCCGCGTCTGGAAGCTGCTGGAGGACGACTAACCCGCTTATTTTAACCGGCGAAACTAGTTGCTGCGCTAGTCTGAGGGAACTACGCGCTGACTAGTCTGGAACAGCGGATCGATTCACTGAATAGCAGATCAAGGTGAGCGATCGTATTTCCCCGTCAGTGGTTTCCGCCTATCAGCTGAGCTAGCCAGGTTAGCCTAGCAGCGTATTAAAGATCAATGAACCTTTACGACTGCTAATACGTTACCGAAATGTAACTAGCTTTGCGTTACATGCTCTAGACGCACGGACTAGTTTATGCGCACTGGTCGTTACGAGCTGCTCTTCACTAGTCACAAGTTAAAGGACATTCAGGTACTAATGCTAGCTGCTAGCTGCTAGCTTCACGTTCAGCAGCAAAATGGGGGAAAGTTTAACTCTGCATTAGTCACCGTTTGATTGAACGTCGTGCAGCAGATGGAGGTTCCATGTCTGGCCCTGAAGGACCTCACCAGCCCAGATCCAGGTCTCAGGGGGGGGGCAGGTGAGGACGACGATGGCCGGAGTGAGCAGAAGGTGAGCCGAGCACTGATCACAAACGTGTGTGTTTGCTGTATTAGTACTTCAACCTAGTATAACAGACCTCCATCCTATTGGTTTATACGGCAGCAGGTTAACAACGATTTCAGGGATATTTATTTTTCATATTATTGTGTTTTCATTACTTGATATTCAGCCAACATGGCTGCTCTTTGAAAAGTAAATATTTGTATGTAACAAATACAGGAAAACGTCTGCATGGAGAGGAGAAGAGCCACGCCCCTAAAATCCGCCGAGTCCACCGTCCCTGCGCTGCTGAGAACCAGGAAGGGTGCGACCCCTGACCTGGCCCACGTCACCCCCATCAAACACAGCTCCCTGGGGGAGCCGTGGACCCCCACCGCCAACCTGAAGATGCTGATCAGCGCCGCCAGCCCAGACATCCGCGACAGAGAGATGAGGAAGGTCCTGTTCCGGCCTATAGAGAATGAGAAGGGGGGGCCGGGGAGTCCGGAGGCTGGAGTGGAACGAGTGGAAGACTCTAACCAGGTGTGTGTGTGTGTGTGTGCGCGTGTGTGTGTGAGAGCGATCGTCCTGCTGATGGTGATGCGTGTGCTTTGTGTAGTTGGAGGTAGAGGAGGAAGAGGAGGAGGAGGAGGAGGAGGAGGATGGCGTCGATAGAAAGCCCAGCAGGAAGAAGAAGAGTCTCGGGCTGCTGTGCCAGAAGTTTCTGGCCCTCTACCCGGACTACCCGCCGGCACAGCGCCCCATCTGGATCTCGCTGGACGAGGTGGCGACCGGTCTCGGTAGGTCTGAGTGGCTTCAGAGACCTCAGAGCGATCGTCTGTCTGAGCCGACCAATAGCAGGCCGCTACTCTCCCCACCTGGCAGGGGTGGAGCGCCGGCGCATCTACGACATCGTCAATGTTTTGGAGTCTCTCATGATTGTGGGCCGGATAGCCAAGAACAGCTACACCTGGAACGGGCGCCAGCAGCTGGAGGCGACGCTGCAGGAGCTGCAGCGGCGGGGCCGGCAGCAAGGCTACCACCTCCAGGTGGCGCTGGGCTCGGGGGCCGGGGGGGGCGGGGCCCACGGAGCCCAAGGACACCACCTGAGACGTAATGAAGCTGCCGTTTCATCTTCTCCGTTCTACTCCTGCCCTTCATGCATTCATTCATTCATTCATTCATTCAATCATTGTTTGTAGCTGGTAGCAACAGGAAGGACAAATCTCTGCGGATCATGAGCCAGAAGTTCGTCATGCTGTTCCTGGTGTCCAGAACCCAAACGGTCGCCCTGGATACGGCAGCCAGGATCCTGATCGAGGAGAGTCGGGACGCTTCCAGTCACAGCAAGTATAAGAGTGAGAGAGCGCTGACGTTTCAGGGCGGAGCTTGCTCTGATCCACAAAGCTAAGCTCCGCCCCCGTGTTTGCAGCCAAGGTGCGGCGACTGTACGACATCGCCAACGTGCTGACCAGCCTGGGCCTCATAAAGAAGGTCCACGTCCGTGAGGAGAGGGGCAGGAAGCCCGCCTTCAGGTGGCTCGGCCCGGTGGAGTTCAGCCCGCCTGCGGGCGCCGGTGAGATCAGACAAAGATCAAACGAAGATCAAACACAAGGATCAAAAGATCAGACGGAGATCAAACACACAGATCAAAGCTGACCCTTAAACTTCTGTCGTCGCCATCACATGCAGGAAGTACTGTCGTCAACCTCGCTGGGGCCACGCAGCCAATGGCACGCCACGCCTCCTTCAGCATCGCAGCGCCCTCTGTGGCCATCCAGCGGCGGGTCAGCTCTGCACCCGTCAGCCCGAGGCCAGAAGGTTCAGGTAAGAAGCGACGGAAGGAGCGGGGCGCCGTGGTCGGGGGGCGCCGTGGTCGGGGCGCCGGCCGACCAATCAATGTCTTTCCTCGCTCCCTCGGCAGCCCCACCCCCCCGGCCCTCGGACTGTTCCAGGAGGAACACGGCGTGTCGGCTGCGGTTTGGAAACGGCACCAGGTGAGTTCTCGCTGGCCGCCCAGCTGGGTGTTTGGGGGGGGGGGGGGGGGGGGTACTCCGTGTGTTGATCCTGACCCGAGCATCAAAGGACAGGCATCAAAGGACAGGCTCAAAGCTCCCTAACCATCGGTTTCTTGCCTCTCGCAGTGGCGGCTCGTCTGCTGCCCCCCAAATGGAGCCCCCCCCCACGCCCTGCTTGGCCTACCTGCCCAGCCTGTCCCAGCCCTCGGTGGTCATGCTGTACGCGGCGCTGGACAAGCACGACCCGGTGGCTGAAGGTCCGAGTTCGACGAGAGCGCCGTCTGAGGAGGGCAGGAAGAGAAGGAGCGAAGACGAGGAGGAGGGAGGAGCCGCGCTGAGGAAGAAGGGAACGCCTGAGTTGGAGGAAGGTGCCGAGGTGAGGGCGGTGTTTGATGTTCTGGGCCACTCGTCGGATGAGTTCCAGGTTTATTCCCGTTCCTTGCGTGTCCTTCCAGATGAGAGCCGGGGCTACCATGTCTGGCAACAACAGGACGTCTCCCGGTGGCCCAGCAGGCCTCAGCGGGGGTCCAGGCGGCCGCAGGCCCGTTCAGCCGGCGCATTACCTCTACATCCCGAACAACACAGGTACGGTGTGTGTGTGTGTGTGTGTGAAATGGTGAAAAGTGTCTGCAACGGGTATCTGCGGCGTGTCGGGTATCTGCGGCGTATCGGGTATCGTGTACCTGCGACGTATCGGGTACCTGCGACGTATCGCCCGGCGCCACCTGCAGAGGGAGCTGTTAAACTGTCCTGGTTCCCACCCTGCCTGGGACAGGCGAGCCGGTGTCTGATAGTTCAGCTTCAGAGCGCCGGTAAATAAGTCATTCTCTCCTGATCTGCTTCCTCCAGGTCTGAACGGCCTCAACTTCCTGGTCTCTGCCGGCCAGCACGGTGCGGCTGGACCCCCCAGCGGCGCCCCCTCTGTGGCGCTGCCCTACCTCCTGCTGCCCTCCGCGGCCCTCTCGCACTACCCTCTGCTGGCCAGCAGTCTGCCACAGCAAGGCTCTGATGCCCACCACCAGCTGAGCTTCAGTCTGCCCACTGTGCTGCCCCCCGCCCACTTCATGGTGGGGGCGGTGCCGTGCGGACTGGCAGCAGCATCAGAGGTCAGCAGGTCGCCGCCCACTCCAGAACGAGGCTCAGGTGCAGCAACCCCACGTTCCCCCCCAGGACCACCGGTAAGAGCTGGCCACCTTCAAAAGGTCACTTGACAGGAAATACACTCTCCATTTCCCCCTGGAGCTGCGATTCATTTTGTTTACTTCCAGTAAATAGAACAAACAATGGATCTACTAAAACGCCCCGTCCTGAATGCATGACGGACGCGGTGAGCGCCTGCCTGGCGCCACTTCCACTTAACTTCTGCCTCTGACTTCACAGACTCCACCCACCCCAAAGGAAGCCACGCCCTCTGCTCCTTCTAAGGCTTTCTTCCAAACCCCGGGCACGCTGGGAAATGCTGCGCCTGCTGCTCGCAAGAGAGGCTCCGCCCAGAGAAGACTGGACGTCAGCCACGCTCCGTCCAAGCGGCTGGACGTGTGAGGAGGCGGAGGAGGAGGAGGAGGAGGCCCGTGTGAGGAGGAGGAGGCCCATGTGAGGAGGAGGAGCAGGCCTGTGTGAGGAGGAGGCGGCCTGTGTTTCAGCGGCGTTGATCATTGGTGCTGTGTTAATAATAATAATAATAATAGCAGCATCGATCCGAGTGGGATTCTGATATCTGAAATGAACTCTTTCCAAAAATATGAAACTTATTTTGGGAGTATTTAGTCTTTTTTATGGCCTTATTGTTTGAAAATTATACTCTTCTATTACACTTTCTTACAATAACGGTTTAAATGTGCCTCCCGGTTCATCTTTTGGGACGGACCGAAGCGATCAAATAAATATTCCAGTGTAACGCCGCCCTCCTGTGGTGGGAATCAGCCACTGCGGTTTTATATTACCGTACTACCTTGTTCCACATCAATCGCATAATTCCTATTTATATCTTAGTTAATATATGTTGATTACAGGAAATGAAAAGGAACATTTTGAAAGATATTTGTCTAATATGGAGGTTTAGTTTGCCGTCAAGGCATCGTAGGGAATGTTGGCTGTTGATTGGCGCGTCACCGAAGCCCGATCCGATCCAGTCGTTCTCTCCTCCTGCACATGCTGCTGGAAAGTCAGAGGAGGTTTGTCGGACCGCGAGATTTTCATTTTTGCAGGAGTTGATGAAATTATCAGGACGACGAATGCCGCTGGTGTCGTGTGACCTTTTACAGCGTAAAAGTCTCTCGTCTCCTTTGGGGAAGACGAACGGACAACGGGACGGTCCCCTCGGGTACTTGAATACTTGTGCCTTCACTAAGTAGTGGAATTTAGAGATATTGGAGCTGTGGGTGCGTTGCGTAGTCGATAGTCTAGTTCGGGGTGTATGTTTGTATTCTTGAATTTTCCGTCCAGGATCAATAAAGGATTCTGATTCGTCGTGGCATGAAGGTGACGCTGCTTTGAGTTGTCTCCTCTGATTCGCCTCTGGCTGTAGTGAGAGGCCAAACCGACGTTGGTTCGATTCCCTTCATCACTAAAGAAGCTACGATTCCATCCCGCGCCTCCTTCTGGCGTTTGGGCTCCACGCCACAGCCGGGGTCTCTGCAGAATAATGTGCCGAGCGACATGGATCCCACAGAGATGGACCGGTGACACCGGAGCGTTCTCACCAGATCACCGAGTGGCTGCGACGACCTCCGGCGCGACTTGGCGGACCAATCGTGTGACGCGACACGTCATCTCTTTCCTCAGACAAACCGGCCCACTTTTGGTTTGCATGCGGCACAGAGGCAGAAACAAATTGCTCAAATGGTGAAACGCTGCAGTCGCGGCTTGTGTAACCATGACGACCGGTACCCCGAGCGACTGGAAGGAGGTGTCAGGTTTATTCACGTCCCTAAACCGACATTTATGGATTAAAAAATCAGTTAAAAACACATCAACTCTGATTCACTCTTTCTTTTCATGGTTGGTGTATAAAGATACCAAGAACAATCTAGAACCTTTTGGTGCTGATCCAGATCACCGTGTGGATCCGGACAGCCGTCTGTCCGCGGCCCCGGTGGACAGGCTAAAGGTGATTTTAATCGTAACTTTTTTGATAAGTCACAGATTTTTATAGCCATTTACCATTCTAGTAATTTTAGCACTACCTTTACTTTAATTATCCAAAAACAATCATTGATGATAACCAATCAATGCTGTAGAAGATGTCATCGAGGAGGTGAAAGAAACAAGACGAGCATTTTTCTCACAATCATTATTTTACTGTTCCATAACACACAGCAGAAATGATAGCTAATCCAGAATGCAGCTGCTCCTGTTTTGATGGGAACCAGTCAAACATGCCTTGAGGTAACTTTCTCAAGGCACTTTACAGGTGGAGCAGAGAAATACCTGCAGGGAAATACAGAACCCAACAAACAGTAACTTTATACACCGCGATTACGTGTTGCTTGTATTTCCTGAGCAGCATATATTAGTGGACCTTTCGAGTGGTTCTATAGGGGAGCCATTTTGTCCATCCATCCATTTCAGCATAAAGTACCCACATGTCCACTGCTTCTTTTTCATTGTGTCAACAATGCATGGAAAATACAATGGCAGAGAAGAGAAAAAGAAAATGATGATTGGAGTCCGTCATTTTCTTTATTCCCATTGTTAAGGAAGTGGAACGGCTGCGTGACGCTTCCTTTAGCCAGACCTCCACAGGGTAGTGGTCGCTGATGTCAAGAGCCTGGAGAGAAAGCAGAGCACAGACATTCTCAACACTCGTCGAGAAAATGTTACGTTAGATATCATGAAGAGCAAAGAAGGAGAATCAACTGGACCTGTTCACGCTGGATCAAAGACGTTTCTCCTCTCATCCACGAGGCCTCTTCAGTTCTGAGACTGGTAGACGGTCAGATTTCATAACTGCCGGGAGCCTTAGCATTCATAGAGTCAATGCTAATACTCCTGGGGCATCCGATTGCCTCGGTGGTTTCGGTCCCTTCTTTGTCTTCTGCTCCAACAACGTCTCTAAACTCTCGACCAGTCTCTCAGAACTGAAGAAGCCTCTCGGACGAGAGGAGAATCGTCTTTGATCCAACTTGAACAAGTCCCGGATGATTGAGAACCTACACAGTTATGTTATATAGAAAGATTGTTATCAAACATACCTTTCACTGTCTCTCACACACACACACACATACACACACACACACACACACACACACACACACACACACAGCCTGTTACCTGCTCGCTAGTGAGTTTGTATTCCACTTGGAAGTCAAATGGTTTGGCTGATAAGGGAACGATTGTTCGATTAAACCTTTCCCCATGCACAACAATCCTGTTCAAACACAAAGAACGAAGTGACAAAAGTACACATTAAACTGTTTCGTCTCGTTTTAATATGAATATATGTGTTAAACAGCTCAGACCTGCTCAATCTGGAATATGTCTTAAGGTAAGACAGGAAAATACATCCCTGAGATCTTTAAACAGAATTATAGTACAGCGACCAAGTACCTTGGTAAAAAACAGTTGTGAGAAAACAGACTTTACTAAAAGTCCGTGGGTGATATGGGGTCACGGTTAAAGTCGATGTATTTGGACCCGAACCAACGCCCTTAGCATCAAGTCACAGCGCCCACCCTTCGGTGAGACAGCTGAGAGTAAGTGAACACGTTTCGGACACTGAACAGCTTGTGGCCTTTTGCGTGGCGTCCCATGAGATCACCTGTCGTAGGCACAAGACGTGCTCGAGCTCACGGTGGTGTCGGCCTCGTCTGGTATGAGCCAAAACAGGCTCGTTTCTTGCAGCAGACGCACATGCTTCCTGTTCTTCTTAGCCAGGTAGCTACAGCCGGCGTTGAAGTCCCCGAGAAGCATGACGTCCTGCTCACCCACACACACACACACACACACACACACACACACACACACACACACACTGACTGACGCTGTTTGAAGGTGTCCACCAGTTACCTGCAGCACAGCTTACCTCGGTGTTCCACATCTTCATGACATGCTGCAGAACATCGTACAGCGCATCGAGCTCCTTGGTGGCGTTGGCCGGGGTGGTGTGCAGAGGTACGAGGACAAAGTCTTTTATAGCTGAGCATATAGACGGGGTTGAGGAGAGGAGTTTATATACAGTGGGCGTCGATGTCAGGGAGCGTTTCATCAACTCAGAAGTGACCTGTCTCGGGGGCTTTGAAGCGCACCACGAAAGGCTCTCTGGAGAACGCATCAACGTCTCCTGGTAAAGTATCTGGGTACTGATACTGGGCAGTTGCGGTAACTTTGTCAGTCCTGCACACATTGAGACCGACGCGTCAGAGGCTGCGACGTGCACATTTGTATTTGTTTTTGCCGTTTTGCCCTTCGTGCCCGTCCCGGCGTACGGGGGGAGCAGACCCTCAGCTCACCTGTACGTGAACACGTACTGCTCTTTGTACGCGTCCGACCGGCCCAGCCGCTCGCTGGCTGCAGCGGCATACACATGCCCAGTGTCGTACCTGGATGTTGAAGAGACAGACACAGACATGCTGCTGCTCAAGACAACGACTGACGGCGGGGATGAATGCCGTGCATTAGCTGGAGTGACGTCGGTGTGGGCGGAGCTATCGATGGGACCAAGTCGCATCAAGGACAGACGCACACGCATCTGGAACGTGCCCATTTGAGTCAGAAGGAAAGTTTCATTACCCTCACCGAAGAGGAGGCGAGGGTAATGCAATTGGGTGCGTTTGTTTGTCTGTTTGTCTGTTTGTCTGTCTGTCCGAGCGCATAACTCAAAAACTAGTAACCCAATCGACTTAAAATTTTTACACAAGCAAGGTTCTGTCCGTGGCTCGGTCCTCCCCGAGAATGGCGTTGATCCGGATCTGGATCCAGATTCTAGAATTATTTTTACATCTGGAATTGTGCCTGTGCTGTAAACTGTCACTTTCAGAGGGAGGGAAACGAATGGCATGATGGGAAAAAGAGTCCAGAAGGAGTCTTGTAGTACGTTCTGGAGCAGCAAGCTAGAGCAGGTTTGGCCCCTCTGATCCGGAAGCCCTGTTTACCGTCTCACAAGATCCAATAGTCTATTGGAGGCGGGGTCTGCAATCTCTGATTGTCGTTTTCTAGTTATACGTGTTTTTTTAATGTGGAGTCACCTTTACTAGTCGGCCCTGCAGCATGATTCGGGCGTATAAACAGCGTGAACATGCTGCTCCAGGACCGGACCGGTATCCTGGACGACCGGAAGGTGCCGCTCGGTTTGTTCCCTTCCCGAAACCAAAAACTAACGATGGGAATGATCAGCGTTGGATCAAACCTTGTGGGCGACCACACGGCCAGTTGAATGAGTTATCATTAGTGACGGGGCTCGTTCACCGCGTCAGCTTTAATGTGGCTAACCTAATATTCAGGTCACAGAAAGCATTGTTTGTCCTTTGGTCTGAGTCTGCTCCGATAGCATGAGGGGGGAGGGGCGTGTCACAGGAAGGTCAACAGCAGGATAGCCGAAGACGTCTGTTCCCTGAAATCATGTGTCTTTGACATGTTGTGGAAAACAGTTTGCTCTCGAGTAGCGGCGGTCGTGTGGCTGCAGGTAGAGATCGGTCGTGGTGAAGGACGGGACAAGTCACCTGTTGAGGCTCTGGATCAGCTGCGGTAAAGCTGTTTCTTTACTGTCTCTTACTTCCTGAAGCAAACATATGTCATACCGAGTGATGATCTGAAACAGACATTAGAGTCATTAAGTACACTGAAGACGATGATTGGGTATTTTCATAAATGCAAAAAAAGGGAAAACTATTTCCAAGAAAGTTAAGATGCCGTGGTGATGGAGAGACTAACAGATGAGGTGAGACAGGAAGCTCCTTGGAATATGATGTTTGCAGATGACATTGTGATCTGCAGGTAGAGGAGAATCTAGAGAAGTGGAGGTCTGCTCTAGAAAAGAGAGGAATGAAGGTGAGCAGCAGTAAAACAGAGTACATGTGCGTAAATGAGAAGGTCCAAGGGGGGACAAGGATGAGACGTAAAGAAGGTAGAGGACTTCAGGTACCTCGGGTCAACAGAGCAGAGTGATGGAGAGAATGTGGAAAGGAGGTGAAGAATCGTGTGCAGGCAGGCTGGAACGGGGGGAGGAAAGTATCAGGTGTGCTCTGTGATAGGACGAAGGGACAGGTCTACAAGACAGTGGTGAGGACAGCCATGATGGACGGCTTAGAGACAGTGGTGAGGACAGCCATGATGGACGGCTCAGAGACAGTGGTGAGGACAGCCATGATGGACGGCTTAGAGACAGTGGTGAGGACAGCATGATGGACGGCTTAGAGACAGTGTCTCTGAGGAACAGACAGGAGGCGGAGCTAGAAGTAAGGAGATGAAGATGCTGAGGTTCTCCTTGGGAGGGACCAGGTTGGACAGGATTTATGGACAGAATTTCTAGGTGCAGCCGGGGCGTTGAGGGGGGTTCGGTTTGGTGACCTCAAGATTGGATCGCTGCTTTTTGCAGACGCTGTGATCCCGTTGGCTTCATCAGGCCACGCCCTCCAGCTCTCACTGGATCGGTTCACAGCCGCGTGTGAAGCGGCCGGGATGAGAATCAGCACCTCCAAATCCGAGGCCATGGTTTTCAGCCGGAATAGGGCGGAGTGCACCCTCCAGGTCGGGGAGGAAATCCTGCCCCAAGTGGAGGAGTTCAAGTACCTCGGGGTCATGTTCACGAGTGAGGGAAGAATGGAGCGAGAGATCGACAGACGGATCGGTGCAGCGTCTGCAGTGATGCGGACCCTGCACAGATCCGTCATGGTGAAGAGAGCATTTACCGGTCGATCTTCGTTCCTACCCTCACCTCTGGTCACGAGCTTTGGGTAGTGACCGAAAGAACGAGATCGCGGGTACAAGCGGCTGAAATGAGCTTCCTCCGTAGGGGGCGGGGGGGGCTGGGCTCTCCCTTAGGGATCGGGTGAGAAGCTCCGTTCTGTTGTGATCTGGCGCTATAGAAATAAAACAAAATGGGAAGCATCCCGGCCAATGCGCTTCTGTCTCACCCTCGCAAGATTATGCATGACGCTGCTCTTCTTGGTCTTGGAATCCCCAAAGCTATGAAGGTTGAAGGCACCGATTCTCAGACCCGTCGCTACTCGAACATCACACAGATCCACGAGGACGGAGAGGAGAAGGAGGGAGGAGGACCTCATGGTGCGGCAGGCCAACTCGGATCTGAAGAGAATGGGATGCCCCCTGTTGGCAACACAAGGAGTAGATCCACGCTTTTTATCGTGTGGAGACATATCCAGGTAGAAATGACACACACACACGCCCAATACACACATTCCTAATCATAATAATTATATATAAATCAGATACCGCTGAATCTTACGTGCCTCAACAGCCTCAAACTGGCAGCTTGGAGACTGCAAGTCCAGACCTGACTTCCTGTCTTACCAAACAAAGTCTCACACACGCATCTCGTAATATCCTGATAAGCAAACCTCACATATCAGCCGATGGACTGGGATCTGTACTAGAATGTGATCAAACATTGTCCTGTTCTGAGTAAATCATCATGAGAAGGAGGAGTTTCAGCGACTAAAACCCTGGTTGTCGGTGTGTAATGTCCCCAAGCGTTATGACCCCCACATGTGACCTCTTCATGTGACCTCCCTCTCAGGCTACGCAGCGATCACAGCGTTACTTTGCAGCTGGAACGACAAAGCGTGGCTGAGCAGGCTCCGATGAGAAGCCCTCAGACGAGCATCACGGCCTCTGCTGCAGCCACATTCTCCTACGAGGATTTACGTCTTCGGTTTCCCTGGAATCCCTCCTAAAGGACTGCAGCAGCAGCGGCTTACCGGAACGTCTGATGGTTTGAGGGTTGTTGTTGCTTTCTTGTTCCCGGCATTGCAGTGAAACTCGAACCAGTGCCCGCCTGCTTCCTGTGGGAGGAGCATCCGTTTCCGTCCCGTTACCGGTTTGCACGTTATTGCGTTATTTGCCGTGTGATGTTGTGCTGATAATCTTATCAGACACGGCTAATGAATAAATGGATCTGAACGAACACGCAAGCTGTCGTCCCGTCACATCAATGCTGTTTCACGTTTGAAATGATCAGGATGTGAAATTCATTTGCAGTAAATGTGAAAATAGTCCCATCAAAACTTTTAATAATGCGAACACCAACATTTAACTTATCTTTAAATGCCTTCAAACGTTTGTTTATGTGATTTACAGACAGGCAGAGGGGGCAGCCAGTGAACGTGACTGGGAGAGTGGGAGGAGCTTCCTGCCTCCGCTCAACCCTTTCTCCTCTCCACTGCGCATGAACAGCTCTCACTGCTGATTGGCTGTGTGGCTTTGCGTGTATCCAATCAGATGGTGCTGTGGGTGGGACAATGCTGGAAAAAAAGGGTCGTAATGCTGCCTTCGCGTGCTCCGGGAAAAAGGAACTTCACCACTTCCTGTTCACGTGCTTCTCTTGTCGCAAAACAAAAGACACGGACTCTGGCATTAGCCTATCCCAGCGATCGATGGGCGAGAGGCAGGGCACACCCTGGACAAGCCGCCAGTTCATCAAAAGCTTGTCCAGGGTGGACCTTTCCATTTCCACATGAGCTTCTTTTTAGTTTATCAATCTTATTTCGATGAAGTCTAACAAGTAGTTTGACATTGCATGTCCCAGAATCTTCTTATCAAATATGAAGTCAATTCCTGTCACTGCAAAAAAAGAAGCATTCATTCATCTTTTTAACCACTTTGTCCATTACTGGGTCACGAAAAAAGACAACCAGCAGGGGGCTTCTCTCTAGAAGCTATAACTATTGAACTCAAACGCCAATCCCCGTTCCATCCCTTTCACAGCAGCCCACGCCTACGAGACGGATCCACGAAGGACTCCATCATGATGCTGCATTGAGTAGTCATAGTTCCAGATTAGGGTCAATTGAACCGCCCAGAAACGCGTCCATCTCAAGCGTTGCTGCTTCGATGTCATGTTTGTTATTGGTATGCTTTATGTAGGTGAGGTAAAGCTTCAAGCATGAAAGGGTTGAAGGCGTTCCGTTTTGTACAGGCTGGGCTTTGCATTGTACTGTGTGTAGTAATTTATTGTAATAGTTTTATGATCTTACTTATTTTCTTTCATACTTCTGAGTTTACAATAAAGTTCTGAGTTTAAAAACATAAATTACTATCATGTATGGTATTCTTTATGAAGTTACGATTTGAAATACACAACTTTTTGTTGATTTACCAAATAGATTCGGTGTATTTGGCTGCTTTCTTGCTGCAGACATCCACCGTGGAGATAGGGACGTCACAGCGGTGCTGGAACCCAACGGCTCTTTTAAGAGCCACTTTATTCTACTAAGAGTTTCTCTCATCAAATATTCGCTGTTAAAATCACACATTGTTTCCGATTAAGTGAATGAATGAATATATTTATTAGATAGAATGTTAGAGTACAAATACAGTACACACAGTAGCATGTATTACAGTACAAATACAGTACACACAGTAGCATGTATTACAGTACAAATAAAGTCAAACATCCTGTCTAAGAGGAGCATTTCCGTTGAAAGTCCTAAATCATTGACAATTAACAATACAAATACAAATAAAATCAATATTCAATAACTCAATTGATGCAAAGTAACATTAGAAAAATAAAAATAAAATGATTTTACACCGCCGATGCAAACAAACAATTAATCTAAAATAAATTACACCACTGATGCAAAATGACAATGAATGACAATAAATTACATAAATTACAATAAATTACTAAGGTTATTAATATGTGCAACGTAGGTGGACAAAAACCCTAAAAGGTGTTTCACTGAGAGCTTCTATTAGAGCCCGTAATAGAGCGTCCATGGTGTCGATTCCAGCGACGAAAGCTTCCCATAAACTAAAGGTTTTATAACAGAGGATGTCTCGGACGAAGCTTGATACGAGAATGACGCGCGGGGAACGCCGGAAGCGCGAGACCATCATTGATGAAGGACAGAGACCAATACAGGACATAAATCCATGTTGAGTTCTGTTCATCAAAGGAGCTCCACATGAATCAGAGCAAGGGAAACCTAATCCGGAATACAGCCTGACCACGTGATCTGATGAAGGAAACGATCCATGGAGGAGCAGCTGCTCGCTGAAACACAGCTGGACCAATCAGAAGAGGGGGTTCACACAGCGTTATTTGAATGGAGCGGCTATAAAAGAGGCCTCTCCCGGCGCGCGCCATCCGCGTCTTTACGCAGAGAGGAGCAATCATGCCTGAAGCAGCGAAGTCTGCCCCCAAGAAGGGCTCCAAGAAAGCCGTCACCAAGACCGCCAGCAAGAGCGGCAAGAAGAGGAGGAAGAGCAGGAAGGAGAGCTACGCCATCTACGTGTACAAGGTGCTGAAGCAGGTCCACCCGGACACCGGCATCTCCTCCAAGGCCATGGGCATCATGAACTCCTTCGTGAACGACATCTTTGAACGCATCGCCTCAGAGGCGTCTCGTCTGGCTCACTACAACAAGCGCTCCACCATCACCTCCAGGGAGATCCAGACCGCCGTGCGTCTCCTGCTGCCCGCCCGGGGAGCTGGCCAAGCACGCCGTGTCCGAGGGCACCAAGGCCGTGACCAAGTACACCAGCTCCAAGTGAAGCCCCGGATCCACCAGCCCAACGGCTCTTCTGAGAGCCACCACCTCTCTGAGAGCTGATCTCTGCTTGATATCGATCCTTTGATCTCATTCAGTCTCTGAACATTCCTGCTGGTTCTGATTCTCTACATGTCGGTAGAATCTGGGACCTAAGTATTGTATTACAGTACGAGTACAGTCACATAGTAGTGTGTATTACAGTACAAATACATTCAAACAGTAGCATGTATTACAGTACAAGTACATTCAAACAATAGCATGTGTTACAGTACAAGTACATTCAAACAATAGCATGTATTACAGTACAAGTACATTCAAACAATAGCATGTATTACAGTACAAGTACAGCCAAACATCCTGTCTAAGAGGAGCATTTCTAAAAAGCCCTTGTGGTCTTGTTTCCGTTGAAAGTCCTTTGTGCATAAATCATCGATATTTAACAATACAAATAAGACTAATATTAAATTAATCAATTGATGCAAAATAATAATAAATTAAAAAGACACACTATGTACAACGTGATGACGTTTCTGCCCCCCTGATTAATTTTAGAGCCTTCAGACAAAGTTCAGGGATCGAGTCTCCACAGAAACATCTGTTTGAGGTTTACTCTCTCAGAATAAATCAATTATTGATTTAAAATATATAAATCATTATAAATCAATAATTGTAGTTCAGCGTAAATGTGATGAAATGACGTCTCGTGTTTTTCCCGCTGGGGGGAACTCGGTCTGTACATTTTAATCTGCGCGTAATTTCTGCGCCTTTCAACAGTCGGGAGAGAAATGGATCCGCCTCTGTTCTCTAACACGTCCGCAGCGGACAGATAAACGTCTGTGAGAACGTGAAGCTCTTCATTCAGCGTGAAACGTCTGACCCGTGGAGATGAGCGGAAGAGGAAAGGGCGGGAAAGGACTCGGTAAAGGAGGCGCCAAGCGGCACCGGAAAGTTCTCCGTGATAACATCCAGGGGATCACCAAGCCCGCCATCCGCCGCCTGGCTCGCCGCGGCGGCGTGAAGCGGATCTCCGGGCTGATCTACGAGGAGACCCGCGGGGTGCTGAAGGTGTTCCTGGAGAACGTGATCCGTGACGCCGTCACGTACACCGAGCACGCCAAGCGGAAGACCGTCACCGCCATGGACGTGGTGTACGCGCTGAAGAGGCAGGGACGCACGCTGTACGGCTTCGGGGGGTGAAGCGCTGCTCCCGGTGACGATCAAAGGTCCTTTTAAGGACCGCCCACTGGCTCCAGAGAGCTGCTTCCGGTGCTGATGAGAGTTCTAAGGAGCTCTGAACGACTGATGAGGACTAGTGGAGACCGGAAACGGGGGGGCGGGTTTGTGTAGCTGCCCCCTCCACATTAAAGTATATAAATATGTACCGCCGTGTAGCTGACCCCCCCCCCCCCCCCCCATTAAAGTATATAAACATGTACCTCCGTGTAGCTGCCCCCACATTAAAGTATATAGATGTGTACCTCTGTCCCAAACATTCGTTCTGTGCTGCTCAAAGAAACATTTGTACTGGATGGCGTCGGAGTTGTGAAAATGTCTTTGTTCATGACTTCAAAGCCGTAACCTTTACAGGTGAGTCCTGCAGATGAATGTAGATCAGTGTCTCATGACATGGACACTGTTACAACATGCATGTTATTACATGTATGTTCTACTTCAAGGGGTCTGTATTCGGACCTCAACTCTTTCTCCCGTCTATAAATACTTCTTGCCGAGTATCAAAGATGTTCTGATTTATTTCACTTCCAGATGACAGAAATATTCATTTGATCCGGAGGATTTATCTTTCAGCTGTAATAAACTAGAGTGTCATACCTCCAGCCTCCAGCAGGAGTAGATCCCTGGACTAACAGGTTTAAAGTTCTCAGCTCAAAGCTGCAGGGTTGAACTGAGCTCCACACTGGATCCTGTTCTTCGTGGATCCAAACGGTTCTGGATCAGAGCAACGCGAGAATGAAAGCTCTTTTTCGGACTCGTGTGGGGCTCTGAAAAGAGCCGTTGTGCTCCACTGGCTCCGGGTCCAGGACTTCACTTCTTGGCGGGCTTCTCGGTCTTCTTGGGCAGCAGGACGGCCTGGATGTTGGGCAGCACCCCTCCCTGAGCGATGGTCACCCCGCCCAGCAGCTTGTTGAGCTCCTCGTCGTTACGCACGGCCAGCTGCAGGTGACGCGGGATGATCCGAGTCTTCTTGTTGTCCCGGGCAGCGTTTCCAGCCAGCTCCAGGATCTCAGCGGTCAGGTACTCCAGCACCGCCGCCAGGTAGACGGGCGCGCCGGCACCGACGCGATGCGCATAGTTCCCTTTACGCAGCAGCCTGTGGACACGGCCGACCGGGAACTGGAGCCCGGCACGGGAGGAGCGGGTCTTCGCCTTGGCTCGGGCTTTACCGCCGGTTTTACCGCGTCCGCTCATCTTCAAAGGGATTTCTGGAGGAGGTCACAGGAAATGGGTCCGGAACCGCCGCTACCTTCCCTTTTATGGACCAGAGCGCGACTCGACCTGCCGGACCAACCGGAAAGAGGGCTGCTCTCAGCGGATCGATCTGTCCAATGAGCTGCGGGCTGTGTGACGCTCCACTGGGGAGGGGGGGGGGGGGGGACCCAGCTGGACCAATCAGAAGAGGGGGTCCCCACAGCGCTCTTGAATGGAGCGGATCGCCTCATTTCCGGTCCTTTCTGAAAGTGGCTGAGTCGCTGCAGCGTTCCGGTTCCGGTTCGTTTGGTGCTGTCCTTTGGTCCTGAATCTGAACCGCTGGATAAATCGATCCACTCTGTGTGTTCTGGCCATGCAGGCTGAATCTGAATAAAACTGTCTGATGAATAACTGGAAATGACCACATTATATAATCCTGAGGTTAAAGGTCAGCCGTTCACAACATGGAGACGTAATCTGGGAGCCTAAACCTCTGCTCTCCAGTACGGGGCGACCAGTTTCCCAGCTCTGCTGCAGGAGGCTGCAGCAGAGCGGGTCATCATTGATGACCCGCTCGGTTTGGGCCGAGTGTCGTCCTTGGGGTGTCATCTTTACTTCCCTAGGGGGGGGGGGGCTCAGCTGTGACGAGCTGAATGCTTCCTGAGGTCTGCCTCCAAATCTGACAAAGATAATGTTCTCAAAATCTGTTTTTTTTTAAATATCAAAAATACAAAAAAAATAAGGCAATACATAAAGAGGGTAAAAAATAAACTACTAATAAACTTGGTTTTGAAGTATTTGTGTGTGTGCTCTGATAGAGGTCTTTACGTTCCTAGAAGCGCTTCCGCTTTCTGACTTGAGCCAACAACATGTACCGGCAGCTCGAAGGCTTGGTCCGAGGTCCCATTTTTCACGAGCAGAACTCTAAAACCTAGTATGTATTGCAAATATATATATATATTTATATGCATGAGACCATTTCTCTTAAAATATTGTTCACAAATCTGCCTAAATCTGCATTATGAATAATTTCATAATAACAGTTTGATAATCCCTCCCACCTCGCAAGTGTGTCATATCAAGACTGCATGAAAAAGACCCTCTAAAATGTTCTTTACTGGCGGGGGGAGGGGGGGGGGGGTCGACCTGGAGGGTTCAGATTAAACCAGTCTCTATCTTTGTTGTCGTTTAAAACAGACTGAAATAATAATCATGTATAATTTCTCAGCCATTGTTAGCCGTTTGAGGTTTTGTGCTCGTACGCTACATTTGCTCACATCATGTGCATCTCCTGGGGGCTAAGCCCCCCCTGTCCTTAAAACCTAGTGACGCCCCCGTCTGGCGCTATATAAATAAAACCGAATTGAATTGAACATGTTGCCCCCCCCTGTGAGGACACGCACAGGAAGAGCTGCCCCCCAGCGCGAACACAAAGCTCCCCGCATGCGTTCTCACCATAAAGAAGCTTTAAGGAGAATTCCAGCATGACTTGAATCTTCCATTGATTTGTTTGACATTTTATTTCCTCCTTTGAGCTGAACATCCACAGACAATGGTAATATCTGGAGGGGGGGGGGGGGGGGGGGGGGGACTTTTAATGCTAGCTAACATCTGCAACGACGTGTTGGACGAGCTCATTTTGAACGTCTGGAAACAACTGGAGTGATGAAACGTTCCTTCCGTTGCCCCGGAGTCCAGTGGGATCCACGAAGGCTCGACTGACGCGCACGTTTCTACCTACAATCACCGTTTCAGTCTCCTCTTAATGCAGCCAACTCTTGAAAACAAAGCAGAAAGTCATGCTAAACGTTGGACGGTCCTTGAGCAGAGTGTCGGAGCACGGGGCCCGCGGGTCGCCGGCTCCTACGCAGCGGTCAGAACTCCGCTCCGGTGGATTCAGTAGAAATTCTGTTTGCATCTGAGCTAATTGAGCCCAAAGTTGAAACCACGGCTGTGAAGTCTTCACCGCCAGACCGTGAAACGTGGAGAGGCTTCAGCACCAGCAGGGCGCCGTGGCCCGATCCTGCGTCCCTAGACGTCTGTTTGTGCCCCCCCCCCACGTCAGGCCTTCATGTAGGTGGGGATGGTGCCGCGTTGAGTCAGACCCTCGAAGCGTTTGTACGTGTAGTTGAGGAAAACCCAGTCCTTCGATTTGAAGTCTGGCTCCGTTGCACTGGCTGTGAACGAACACGAAACAGAAGGAGGTTATGTTACTGTCCACTGGGGGGCGCTGAGAACCACAACTGGACAAATTTATGATGTCTTTCAATCTAAACTTTTAAAAAGACTATTTTACTGAAATGACACGTTGATCAAATATTATTATGGAAACATTTGGTATGTGAGTTTTAGTAATTATTAACGTTACGAGCCACATTGGTGCGCATGGGGGGGGGGGGTACCTGGCTGGAGGATGTCGGATTCTGGGAAGTCGTCGAAGTTCGAGGTGTCATCGATGCTCTTGATCTCGATGGAGATGGCGGCCGGCCGCTCCCTGCGAATGCAAGGCAGAAGATCAAAGAAGACAGAATAAACTAGAAAAGAAAGCTCCTCCCCCCCCTAACTGGATCTACACCGTCCACACGGTGATCTGGATCAGCACCAGAAGGTTCTAGATTGTTCTTGGTATCTTTATACACCAACCATGAGGTGTCAAAGTGAATCAGATTAGTTGGTTAGTGAGTATTTTTAACTGATTATTTAATCCAGAAATGGTTTTAATGTTAAAATGTAATATTTGTTCCTGACCTCATTCTGGATCAGAACCAGAAGACAAGTTTCATGGCGGTTCATATCGGGCCCCTTTATGACTGGGATTATTGGTGAGTGAATTGAATGCAGATTTTACACGATATTATTATTTTATTTTTAACCTTCCATTATAAGATTCGTTGCATACTTTCTGTTTTGCAGTCACACGCAGAAAAGATTTTTCTGTCCCAGAAATAATGAAAGGAATTCGTTGGCAAGCCATTGTGATAAGATCCTATTGTTAAAGCCAGTGGTTCCGTCCCGAGTACCGGTACAAGGGGCTCCGTGTACCTGATGTGCTCCCAGTCCACCGACTCAAAAAACTGATGACTCTTTATCTCCTCCACATTCGCGGCTCCAATCCTGTTCTCCGCGTCGGTGCAGTACCTAAAACAGATCGAGCAGAAGATGGCCAAAGTCCAATATACCTTAACCAACATCTGGCCGCTGGTACGGTGGAGACGTGCCTCAATATCAAATCTTTGGCCCTCTCCGAGATGGGAACCTCCGGCGGGAAGACGAGGGTCTCCTTCCAGGTCATCACCTTCCTGTACGTCTCCTGCGGCGTCTCGGAGCAGAAGGGCGGATAGCCTGAGCGCGACCACAAAGCATTCGCAAAAAATAAACACACAAAAGACAATCTGCAAGGGAATATTTAAAATCATTCAAAATGATGGAACCTACGACGCTCGTGGACGTTTCGAACGTGCATCTTACCGATGAGCATCTCGTACATGATGACGCCCAAAGACCACCAATCACACAGCTTGTTGTAGCCCGTCTGCATGAAGACCTCCGGGGCGATGTAGTCTGGAGTTCCCACAGTAGAATAGGCCTGAATCACACGAAGGTGGGCGGTGAAGGAACAGGAAGTGCGTCCGAAATAAACACAACTCCGACGGAGGAAGAGAGGCAGGAGACGACTGAAACGCAGCATGTATTTATACTGCGTCTTTATTCATCTTGATAATCGGTTCGGTACCAGCTGCCTCCGGTTCTTCTTCCAGGTCTCTGCTTTCCTCTTGGAGTTCATATTCTGGAATGCTGCAGGAAGCAGGAAATTCAACAGCGGACCGCAGCGTGGATACCCAAATACCATCTGTGTGTAAATGTACTCGACTCACAGAAGTCGCTGGGCGGGTTGTGCGTCAGGTTCCTGTAGAACTCCGTGCGATGGGCCTTCTTCAGGCCCGTGCACAGGCCAAAGTCGGACAGCTTCACATGCCCCTGAGCAAGTCATCGCTCGATGAGACATTTGCAGACTCACACACACACTCTGAGCGTCCACGGGGGACACCTCCGGGGTCCTACCCTGGAGTCCAGCAGCAGGTTGTCTGGTTTAATGTCTCTGTGGATGAAGCCCAGCTGGTGGATGGAGTCGATGGCGAGGACGGTCTCCGCGATGTAAAACTGAGTCGCCTCCTCAGACAGAGTGTCCTTCTTCATCAGCAGCGTCATCATGTCTCCTGGAGAGCGTATCAAACAGAGGAGCAGTCAGGACTCGTCTCCAAGTCCTCCCGGTACGAGCGTCGCCTTCTCGTCCCCGAGACGTTCCCCGAAGCCGACCCTCCCCGGCGGTGGAGCGGCGGGGACTCGGCGGCGTCACCGCCGCGGCCCGGGTCGCTTCCCGGTCGGGGAACGTCTTTAATCCCGAGGGAAATATAGGAATGAAGTCCATGAGATCATCTCTAAACCTGTGCATCGACATTTTAGATGTACGAATTTTAGAACCATCTAAATTCTAAACGATCTAATATACATGTTATGTGCGTCACCGTGGTTACCGCCGTTGCCTCGCAGCAAGGTCACAGGTTCGAATCCCACTTGGGGCCTTTCTCTGAGGAGTTTGTGGGTTCTCTCCGGGTTCTCCCCGTGTCTGCGTGGGTTCTCTCCGGGTTCTCCCCGTGTCTGCGTGGGTTCTCTCCGGGTTCTCCCCGTGTCTGTGTGTGTTCTCTCCGGGTTCTCCCCATGTCTGCGTGGGTTCTCTCCGGGTTCTCCCTGTGTCTGCGTGGGTTCTCTCCGGGTTCTCCGTGTCTGCGTGGGTTCTCTTCGGGTTCTCCCTGTGTCTGCGTGGGTTCTCTCCGGGTTCTCCGTGTCTGCGTGGGTTCTCTCCGGGTTCTCCCCGTGTCTGTGTGTGTTCTCTCCGGGTTCTCCCCATGTCTGCGTGGGTTCTCTCCGGGTTCTCCCTGTGTCTGCGTGGGTTCTCTCCGGGTTCTCCGTGTCTGCGTGGGTTCTCTTCGGGTTCTCCCTGTGTCTGCGTGGGTTCTCTCCGGGTTCTCCGTGTCTGCGTGGGTTCTCTCTGGGTTCTCCCCGTGTCTGCGTGGGTTCTCTCCGGGTTCTCCCCGTGTCTGCGTGGGTTCTCTCCGGGTTCTCCCCGTGTCTGCGTGGGTTCTCTCCGGGTTCTCCCCGTGTCTGCGTGGGTTCTCTCTGGGTTCTCCCAGTGTCTGTTTTTAGAACGTAACCCCCGCGGAAAATGAGGGACTACTGTATTGAAATATATCCTCCCGGGACCCAGCCGGGGGGACATGTCCTCTGTAGTGGACATCTCCTGTTGTTGTTGCTAAGAAACCGTGGAACGTTTAATACCATTTGTTACAACACATCTCTGTGAGCAATCCTTTGAGGATGCTGGACATGAAAACAAAGAAAAGGAACAGACTTTGCTGTGAACACGACATGAGAGCGGCACCAAGGTGAAGCCGCGCACCTGAACTCTCAAAGGCAGCAGCAGAATCACTCTGATTGGCCGGTTTGTGATCTCTAGTGAGTTCGTGCACTGAGTTGGTTTTGTTCTTTGAAGAAGGTGATGTTCATGCACGGTTCATTTTGTGCGCCATTAAAAATAAATAAATCACATTTTATTTTTCACTAAAGAAGGGTTCGGTACCTCCAACGAGGTTAAGAACCACTGGTCTAAAGGAAGCGCTGCAGACCTCCAGGCAGGAACTCCATGATGAGGTAGAGGTTCCTCTTGTCTTGGAAGCTGTAGAACATCTTCACCACCCAGGCACCGTCCGCCTCCACCAGGATATCCCTCTCTGCTCGAATGTGAGCGACCTGCAGAGACAGAGCGCGGCGCTTTACAGGCGCTAACGCAGCAGCTTCGCGCCGGCGTCCGCTTCACCTGTTCCTTCTCCAGCATGTCAGCTTTCCTCAGAATCTTCATCGCATAAATGTGCCCCGTGTCTTTTTTCTGCACCAAGCGGACCTGAAGGGGGCAGCAGCACGGTTCCCTTTATGATGGCTATAAATAAACAACATGTCTGGCAAATTAAAGTTTCAACGAAAGAACAGAAGAAGTCTTGAGCGTACCTCTCCGAAAGCCCCTCGTCCGATGACTTTAAGGGACTCGAAATCATCCAGGCCCAGTCGCGTCCTCTTCAGGCGCAGAAACTCGGTCTCCTTGCGCGCGTGCTGCGAGCGCCGCATCGCTTTCTGCAACGAGCAGGGAGCCGGACGGTGACTCGTCTGGAGCCGCCTCCGGCAGACGGGGACGCCGAAGCGCACTTTTACCTCCTCGTCCGGCAGACCCTCGTCATCCATGACTTTCTCCAGCTTCTTCTGCCTAAAAACACAACGGGACGACATCTAACACACACAAGCTGCACGACGCCGACCCCAGCGCTGTGGGGCCCCCCGGCAGAAAGTCCCTTTGTCGGCCGGGTCGGGTCAGGCGGCAGCAGTTCTACCTCATCTCGCGCTCCTCGTGCTGCGTGAGCAGAGTGCTGTAGAAGTTTTCCAGTGTCAGTTTGGCCACAGTCACCCTCTCGCGGGTGTGGTTGCTCATGGGCAGGGCAGCAGCGGTCCCCCCCGTCATGGCCATACTATCCTGCAGGGTGGGATCATCAAAGGTCATCAAAGGTCACACATGTTGCTGCATTGTGAGATCATGACTGAGCTGATCAGATCCCATCACCGCCACTCGTTCCAACATGGCCGCTGCTCAAAAGAGCTACCGCGCCTTTAAATGTGTCGTTGAGACATTCGACGTCAACGATTGGAAGGACGTACAAGTAATATCCGTTAATATATTTCATAGAGCAATACTGGAAGAGACCCCGACAAATGAGGACGGACTTATTTACTCACAGCCTCTTAAATTGTACTTAAATATAAACACAAGGTTTGTTAAAAGAACTCGAGCTGTAAAAGAAAATACATCATTAAAGTAAATCATCTGTGTTTGGTTGCATTTATGATAGTATACTTTATGTACTGTTGTTTTTCCTTCGTTTAAGTATTATGTGTACTATGTAAATGTACTGTATATGAGACGCAGTATGCTGATACTGCGTTAGGGAATGTTATTACACACACACAGCGACACACGCTCACACACAGCGACACACACACACACACACAGCGACACACACAAACACAGCGATACACACACACACACAGCGACACACGCTCACACACAGCGACACACACACACACACACAGCGACACACACAAACACAGCGACACACACAAACACAGCGACACACACACACACACAGCGACACACACAAACACAGCGATACACACACACACACAGCGACACACACAAACACAGCGATACACGCTCACACACAGCGACACACACACACACACACACACACTCACCCACAAACGTTCACACACCCTCCCCCCCCCCCCCCCCCACACACACACACACACACTCCACCCTTAAAACACTGTCAGACACTGGACAGGAAACATTTTCCATCCTGAATGAAAGGGCTCAGTCATGATAGCAGAGGAAGGAATGGGGTGCGTGCGTGCGTGCGTGCACACACACACACACACACCTCTTAAAGTAATGTGTATGAAACATCAACTTGTGGAAAAACATTCTGCAGCATTCTGATAATAGCATCGTCATGATGTCTGCCAATTATGATGACGATACTTTCTTAAAGTATGCACTGTAGTATCACCTAATCAATCATAACGTTATATGTTGTTACACGGTGGATAAAGATCAAACACTAAGTGCTTCAGAATAAACTTTAAAACGAGAAAAAGGTATTAAACGCTATCTGCAGCTGCCTTCCGTCAATATAGTCAAAATAAAATAAAATACATAAACTAAACGCACCTGTACTAAATAACGTGCTTCTGTTAATGTCGCGCTTTTAATCCACTGCGCGTATCTGCGTGTATCGATCCGCAGAGACGACGTGCGCCTGCGCGAACATCGACTGGGCTATTTAAACACGCAAATATATAACGACTCTTAATATCTCGCTTGTTTAACGTAAACCATTTGCGTCCCCCCGTCGGACCCTCCCAGTCAGAGCTGCGCTGCGTGACGTCACTGCTTGCCCGTTACCGCGTTGTTATTCCCTCACGCCTGGCTGACAGGCACCGTGAGGGACAACACAACCCGTAAACCTTTTCTTTCTTTGGGTGGTAAATGTTTTTCACGCACCTCCGTGTCCTGCTCCAGGTCGACGCTTGGCTTCCGCCGCCCCGCGAACCAGGAGAATTAATTAAATTGCGTGTTCAGCCTAATAACGCCCCTTTAGCGGAACCCATCCATCCGCACCGCCGATGACGACCCCAAATCAAAGGACTAGCTCCCCTGTGGGTGACGAGAAGTTAACCTGAAGTCATTTTAAAATATATAAACGTCCGCATTTACACATTCTGACCTTCCTCCGTCTTTATCGCTACGAAATATGAAACAAGAGCGACGCTTCCGGTGACGTCAGGCTCGTCACACGCAGCCACGCGAACACGAGCCAATCACCGTCTAACAAAATGACCCGTGGTTCCAGTCAGCCTATGATGTGTGGACAATACGTGAGATTGACTTGTACTTCAGCCAATGAGAGGGTGAACCACGGTCCCATTGCCCGCCCCCCGCCACAGCGCTGGACTCTCATTGGGCCAACACGCCTTTGTAGCTTCGGATATCATCAGGCTGCAGTATTGGAACAACTCATTATTAATAACTCATTAAAAACAACACAAATGATCACTAATACTAAAAACTATAATAATCAATCAACACGATAAATTAATAATTATTTTATTTAACCTCCTTTTATATATATATATATATATATATATATCGGTTGATTTTGTTTAGTTAATTTGAACTTGAGGGGAGGATTTTTATATAAGCCCTTTCGGCTTCTTTTCCTCTCCTGCACTATTATTTGCCTTTGTAATGTTTTTTTTGTTTTGTTTATTATTGTGCATATAAATAAATGAAATGAAATTAATCTGAAATATCACTTCTTCAATATATGGCTATAAAAACTGAAAAATGTGTTGTGTCCAAAACATCTAAACACAACATTATAACTCTAAAGGATGCTGATTTTTCATGTCAATATTCCAGCATGAGAACTTTAACGCTATCTGGAATATTTATAATGCCCTTGTTGTTGTGTGTCTCCATGCTAAAGGTCTATAGGCCAAAGAACAAGTATATGCAGCAAATAATTACGCCATTTACTGCTTAGAAAGGAAGGTCACAAAACTGATCATACTGACAGCAAACAGAAAGGTGGGGGCACCCTGCTCACACGTCTGGGTGGGGGGGTCCAGCAGACAAGGCTGCTTTTATATTGTTCACACCAATGGCCCCAGTGAGCGCTATATTTAGAGTTGGCCTGTAAGCGTGAGTTTCGGACATCAGTCCAAAACAAACTGACATTTTGATTTTTGAATTAAATCAAGATCGACCAACATCACTGCTGGTAGGCGGAAATGTTGTCACTGGAGTTCTGTGGAATTTGCAAATGTTATGAATGACTTTTCCCTTTCAGATGGTTTTTAGATTGGCAGGCAACAACGTGAAATCTCAGGCCATTTTTATCCAAGAAACAGATTTATAGAATAAAGTATCTGGTCTTAGAAGCTCTTTAAAATATATCAGATTTCAGGGTATGGTAAAAAAAAAAAAGGCCGCAAAGTGGTAACGTTTAGAAAGCAAGCAACGAGAAAAATCACAAAACACATGAAAACATTCCGTTGTTTCTAGTATTTCTTATGCTGTGTAATTTTGCTGAATATTAAAGGTTTCTGGCGTGGGTTCAAGCAAACGGCAGCATGTTCTGTTGGGTTTAACTGATGCATCTGTTGACAGGGAACAGCAGAGCAGACCACCAGTCAACGAACAGATGAAAGGACTTCTGAGCCTCCAGTTCTTCAAGTTCTTTCATTCTTTTAGAAAGTATGTAGCCTCTGTAAGCGCGTTGAACACACACACACACACACAGTGCAATAAGATCTACTAGAACTAGTTCCATACATCTACATTTAATTAGAAATGTCAGAAACATTAAAATCATTGTGTCAAAAAAAATTAATTACTGTAGTTATCGTCAGAACAAATGAAATCTATAAGTATTTGTTTAAGCTTTATAAAAATAAAATGAAAGATTCATCAGATGTTACACCAAGCTGAGCTGATTCATTAATGATCTCCAGAGCTTTTTTATCATGAATATACTTCAAACCAATTCATAAATATCTACAAAAACAGACTTAACATATATAACATGAACATAAAAGCTTAAAACTCTGACGATCATTCTCACATACGGCCCATGAACGTTTACTGACATTGACTCAACCTTCTGCATCAGCAGAAATGTCCCCCCCCCCCCACACACACACACACACACACACACACACACATCATAACTGCAACTAAGCTAACACAGCGATGACTCATTTTCTGCACACATGGCATTTCACGTTTCAAATACAGACACATTCTGAGAATCCTGAGGTATAAAACTGGAGGGCGAAACAAACACGAGAGAAAATCACGGAATATTGTCCAGAAGTGGGTCGAGGTGTCGAGTCAGGATTCGGCTGTTGGAGGCTGGCTCGGCGCCCCGTTGCGGGTGCGTAGCTGCGACTGGGCGATGTCAGCCAGAGCACTCTGGATCTTCTCCAGAAGCAGATCACCACGGTAAACCACCTCCCCCAGGCGGGCCGCTGCCTCGTGGTTCTCCTCCTCCAGCTGCCGCAAACTTGCCGCCTGACGAGAAGTAAAAGCAACCGAGACCGTGTGTGTGTGTGTGTGTGTGTGTGTGTGTCTGTGTGTCTGTGTATTCCACCTCATGCAGATCTAACCTGCAGGGCCGCCGTGGACTCCTCACTGGGCAGAGAGTCGATCAGGACGTCCACGTCTTTGGCTGTTCTGGCGATCAGCGCTGCAAACAGCTGGGCGTATTCTGTAAAGAAGCAGCCATTTTGAATTTAAGATGAAATAAAATACTATTACCAATAATTTGAGAAGTATGCAGCGACGCTCAGGGTACAGACCAAAACTATGAGCCAGGCTCGTTTGAAAAAAACAACCTGCAGTATTTGTCGTATTGGACAATACATCTGGATACTTCAAAAAGCTGATATTCCGTCTCAGTTGGGGTTCAATAACCGTCAGATTCACAGAGCTCCATTAGACAAAGCTATTTGTTTTAATGTTAGATACTTACCGGTACGACAAAGGCTGAGGAATAGACCAGCATGCATTTGTTGCTGTTATACATAGATAGCCCACCTTCGGTGGAGTTGGCCGGCTGCTCTTTGCTGATGGCCGTCTGGATGTTGCTGAAGGAGGCGGGAGGCGCGCATTGCTGCAGAACGCCGATGGCGTTACAAAACTGATCTGCGAGCTGGACGGAGAACACTAAGATTACCGGTAACCTTCACTCGGGCTTCGGTGTTTACGTTTCTGACGCAGCGGTAACTATCTGTGGCTGGTAACGTGGTAACGCGGGGAAGCCCGGACAGCGTTAATGTCGGCTCAACGGCGACGCAGCGCAGGAAGGCGCTGCCGCTGCCGCTTCGCGTAATGTACAGTTTACTGCTGATTATAACCGGGTGACTTATCGTCGTTTTAATTTAGTTTCATGGAAACAAAGCAAAACAAGAAAACAAATAAATTTACCTTACCGAATTGACAGCGTCTTGGAGCTGCGTTAGTCTGTCCGCCATGTTTTCAGTAACGTAACAAACCAACGTTATCAGTTCTCGCGAGAACAACCAGCTACTATGAAGTCTCGCGGGACTAGACGGTACGAGGAAGCCGTAGTTCTGGTTCTGGTTCTGGTCGTTCAGGAGTAGCTGCAGCGAGATAAATGCTCTGAAACGGGCTTCGCGGAGACACCGCCTCTTGTTCTTCGAGGCTGCGCCGGGAATTTGTACTATTTGTCTTTTGATGGGGGACTAATTAGCCGGTAGCTAATGCTAGCTACTAAACGTCAACAGGAAGTAAACACTCTAGCGTTAGTTTGCAATGTCTTGCGCGTTGAGTTCCCCAGGTACAATATGTTTTTACGCAATGTTTTATTTTGTAAAAATGTATTGAGAGAGCGTTAATAATAAAATAATTCTGAGCGCCATTCGTTTATGACGATGTTTGTCTGACAGACTTGGCGTGTGTGCCCACGTTAAAGCAGCTAATGGGCTAGCAATGACTCCACATTGTTTAGCATGTAATGTTAGCTATTGTACATCAAACGAAGCAGGAATCCCGAGTGCTTTATTGTGGCGTGTTGATTTGATTACTCCTGCACGTTGCAATCAACAATGTTTGACTTGCAGCGGTCGGAGCGAGCTAAGTACCGGTAATGCTCGAGTAAAGTTCATCTCAGTTTGATTCTCTCATCCTGAACGATTGCTTTTACATTTGCATAACGTGCTAATCCAGCACAGACTTATAAACAGCATTTGTGATCATTATTTTTGGAAGAAATGTCACTGTTTGATCATATTTGAGCTATAGATTCTACCGTATTCAAATGGCAGACTTTTGAACTAACCATCAAATGGGGAATCCAAATTCTATGGAGGTAAACGCGTATTACTGGACTGAAATATGTCACGTTCAATCCTTCTTTTAATGCTGGATTATATTTCCTCAGGCATGAACTGTACCTTAGAGAAGGTCCTGGCGGATGCCAAATCGTTGGTGGAAAGGCTCCGTAACCATGACAACGCTGCTGAGATGTTAATCGAACAGACAACGTCGCTCAACAAGCGAGTGGAGGCCATGAAACAGGTGTGGTGAAATATTTAGCATTTTGCGTAGAGCGGAGAGTTTGTCGCTAAGCGGAAAGCACTGAAATGAATCATCGCTCGGCTGCTTTTAAACACGAAGATCTTCGGATGATCCTGATTCCTGACTGCTTTCCGTTTATCATGCGCCTCATGTATGTAGTAAACGTTTTTGTTGTTGTCGTGTCTTGGTGGTAGTACCAGGAGGAGATTGACTCGCTGAATCAGGTCGCGCGACATCGTCCTCGTTCTAGTCTGGTCCTCGGAATCCAACAGGAAAACCGTCAGATCAGAGAGCTCCAATTGGAAAACAAAGGTTGGCAATTTGTTTGATCTTCTCTTTCAATGTTAACTTTCTGATGGATGAACTTTGATAATAATCACGGCGAGGTGACGTAAAGCAGACTTATGGATATGCTCCACTCGTCTTCTTGTAGAGCTACGGTCATCGTTGGAGGAGCACCAGTCTGCTTTAGAACTCATCATGACCAAGTACAGGGAGCAGGTGTTCAGGTTGCTCATGGCCAGCAAGAGGGACGACCCGACAATTGTGACCCAGCTCAAGGAGCAGCATACCACGGTCAGTGACGGCCACGCAGTAATACTTGTACTGGGACGATAAAAGCAAAAACATTTTGTTTTTCCAGGACGACCTTAAAGCCCTAATTCTTACGGGATAACGTACGGACTTAAGCATCATTAGTGCACTCTCTGAACTCCTGAGGTTTAGATATCTTTGCTTTCTTCTTTTTAGGAAATGCAAGCACACATAGACAAGATCAATGAGATGGCCTCCGTGATGCGGAAGGCAATAGAGGTGGACGAGGGGCGGACGTGCCAAGACGAGGAGAGGATCAAACAGTTGGAGGTAAAGTCACATTTCCTTTTTATCTATACGGCCAACAATTCCGAACGCTCTAGAGTCTAGCCATCCCAAAGAAAAAACAACAACAACAAAGTATTCGTTCATCTTCCTGCCCGGGTTTGTTGGTTACCGGGTCGCGGGTCGTGCTGGAACCTATCCCAGCAGTGAACGGGCGAGAGGCGGCGTATTTTCTGCCTGTTTTTGGTTTGTGGGAGGAAGCCGGAGAACCCCGAGAGAACCCACGCAGACACGGGGAGAACATGCAAACTCCTCACAGAAAGACCTTCTCGCTGTGAGGCAACAGCGCTAACCACTGGGCCACCGTGCCACCCAAAGTAATCCCAGCAAATGACAAACTAGAACGACAATCAGAGATTGCAGACCCTCGCCTCCAAAAGACTATTGGATCTTGTGAGACGGTAAACAGGGCTTCCGGATCAGGGGGGGCCAAACCTGCTCTAGCTTGCTGCTCCGGAACGTACTACAAGACTCCTTCTGGACTCTTTTTCCCATCATGCCATTCGTGTCCCTCCCTCTTAAAGTGGCAGTTTACAGCACAGGTACAATTCCAGATGGAAAAATAATTCTAGAATCTGGATCCAGATCCGGATCAACGCCATTCTCGGGGAGGACCGAGCCACGGACAGACCCTTGCTTGTGTAAAATTTTCAAGTCGATTGGGTTACTAGTTTTTGAGTTATGCGCTCGGACAGACAGACAGACAAACGCACCCAATTGCAATACCCTCGCCTCCTCTTCGGCGGGGGTAATAAAAGGATTACTCAAAGAAGTTTGAGATCAGTGTAAGACTATTTCTATTTCTGACCACAGAGACTTTTACAAGTCTGTCCGTGCAAAGCTGCCGGTTTATTCGGTGACAACCCACCAGCATGCAAATATTCTGTAGTATTCTCTTTTCATTAAAGGAAACATGTAGCCATACTGTACTGTGTACTATCAGACCTTTTACTGCTGGTGTGTCGTATTCCTGCTTCTGAATGCGTGCTTGTACGTTTCCTGTTTCTCTCCATTAGCTGGAGAACAGAGGACTCCGGGAGCTGCTGGGAATCAGTCGTGAGGCTTTCCTGATCCTGAAGCGAGAAGACGCATCGGAGAGCACCTCGCTGTCTCCGATGATGACGAGCACGGACCTCAGTTTACGGAAGAGTTAGGGGGGCCCGTGGTGACCACCCAGTCTTCACCGCACAGATTTGGTTTTTTACTTTGAATCCTGCTCTTTCCCTCTGGTCTCTGACGGCACTGCGCCCCCATCTGGTGATTCAGACGCACACATCGGTCGTATTTGGCGGTACAGCTGTTACGTTTTTGTTAATTTTGCCAGAATGCATGGTTTAAATGTGTGGATGGGTAAATAAAGAGATTTAGTTCAAATGAATGTGTGAGCAGTGCACGGATTTGTGTTTCTTCTTCTGTTTAGGACACAGGTTTGAGTACCGGTACTCGGCTCATCAGCAGGAAAGCAGGATTAGAAACAATGAACACAAACAGGATGCTGCAAATTTCAACAACTAAATAGTTACATGACAAATAAAGAATAGAAGCCTTTTTACTGCTTTGAAGGTTTTTGTAGACGTAATAAAGTTCGTTTATATAAATTACTTTTAAATTGGAGTCCGCCCCATATATTTCACCTTTACAAAAGAACGCCACGGTTATAAACAGGCAACAAAGCAGACATCTGAATAGAAGTATGACCATTGCTGAAGAATGTCAACCTTTCACAACGTATAGCATATTTTGCTTATCGGTCAATCTCCTCACATCTAAGATCTTAGAAACTTAGAAATACATATAAAAGCGAAAAAATAAAAAACAAATAAAAGTTAATATAAATACAAAAATATAAATCAAGATTCAAAAATTAAAAATATATGGGGAATAAATACAGAAACAGATATGTATATAAATAGAATTAAATATAAATCAATCAATCAATTAAAGCGCTCTGCTTTCATATTTATTTTTAAGGTGAACAGTTCAACCCAAGACACACTTAAATTTTCGCTTTTATTTCCATTTATATTAATATTTAATTTTAATGTATTAATACATTTATTAATTTAATTTTAAGTGTGCCATTTTTCATCCTCCATAGCCTCGCGAGGGCCTGAAGTATCGCGGGAGCGGAGGCGGGATTATCGTCAGCATGCCGCGCAGTCGGAGCGGTAAAGGTTCTGTTCTGTTCGGGTCGTCTGGCGGAACCGAACATGTCTCCTTCGCGTCTTTTCCGACCTCTCCTTCCTAAATACGCGCGACTTGGATGATATCTCAGCGCAGCAGAAGCAAAATGGCTCTCTGGCTGTTCTACCCGCTGCTGCTGCTGCTGCTGCTGCTGCGTAAAGTCCGAGCGCAAGAGGAACGTGAGTAACGAGACGTTACGTTACTTTGATTTGTTTGATCTCGATTCACTTTTAAAAACGAACTTTCTCGCCTTCGTGACTGACTAATGTTGAATCCTGTGCTAAACGACGCGCTGTGATCGATACTCTGCGTACTGGGTTCGCTTTCGCTAAAGTTAGCGAGAAATGCATTAATAATGTAGTTTTTCAGCGTGCGTGTGTCTAACACGCATGTTGCGTGCATGTGTCTAACACGCAACATGCGTGCATGTGTCTAACACGCATGTTGCGGCGGGGCAACACAGAACAGTTCGATTAAAGATAGCAGCATATCAGCGTTTTGATTTAATATTGGTGACGTAGTAACAACAGGAGCCGCAGCGTTTCGGTTATAACGCATCATAGTGAATCAGATTGATGTTATTTTATTGTTATTGATACTGTGAATAAAGGAGAACGTTTAACCTCTCCTGTCCCCGGAAGCAGTTTGTTTCATCTCATAATAGAATCTAGAATGACGTCATTATTCACTTGATCAGGTCGATCGGGTCAAACAGGATTTCTCTATTCGTGACTTTCATTGCGAAACTGAATGATCACATTATCAACGACGATCTGATCTTCATCATTCACGTTTTGTTATCTCACACTGTTTTGCTTTTTAAAGTTCTTTTTTCCACGAGCCAGAAACATTTGAACCTTCTTAGGAGTTCAGGTTCTGAATTCAAACGTTCCGTTTCCTGCTCTGGGGCCGCTAGCGCCCTTTAGCCCGCTCTGCTAGCGCCCTTTAGCCCGCTCTGCTAGCGCCCTTTAGCCCACTCTGCTAGCGCCCTTTAGCCCGCTCTGCTAGCGCCCTGCAGCCCGCCCTGCTAACGCCCTGCAGCCCGCCCTGCTAGCGCCCTTTAGCCCGCTCTGCTAACGCCCTTTAGCCCGCTCTGCTAGCGCCCTGCAGCACGCCCTGCCAACGCCCTTTAGCCCGCTCTGCTAGCGCCCTGCAGCCCGCTCTGCTAACGCCCTCCTGAGCTGCAGCCCGCCCTGCTAACGCCCTGCAGCCCGCCCTGCAGCCCGCCCTGCAGCCTGCCCTGCTAGCGCCCTTTAGCCCGCTCTGCTAACGCCCTGCGTGAGCTGCTAATGCCCTCCTGAGCTGCAGCCCGCTCTGCTAGCACCCTGCAGCCCGCTCTGCTAACGCCCTGCAGCCCGCCCTGCTAAAACCCTCCTGAGCTGCAGCCTGCTCTGCTAGCGCCCTGCAGCCCGCTCTGCTAACGCCCTGCAGCCCGCCCTGCTAAAACCCTCCTGAGCTGCAGCCTGCTCTGCTAGCGCCCTGCAGCCCGCTCTGCTAACGCCCTCCTGAGCTGCAGCCAATCTTCAGCTTTGGCTTTTTCTGTATGACACTCTTGTGACTTGTCTCACAGCAAGCATGCAACGACAAACGATGATGGGCGTAGGCCAAAACACAAGACAAAGTGACTCAAATGTCATTTGACACGCTTCCTGTAATCTTTTGCACTCTGCAAATATACTTATCTTTTTGTCAAACTTTAAAGCATGCCCAGCAATCGGACTGATAAGTAGAACCGTTGACCGTTCTGGCTGGTCGTAGATTAGCATGCAGGGCTGAGGACTGACAGGTTGCTGAAGTCATGACGGAGGAAAGGATCTGGGGTTCTGAACAATAACTCGCCCTGACGGAGGTTTCAGAGTTCCACCGGCACCTGAATTATTAGCGCAAAATCTTGACTGTAAATAAGATTTTTTTGTTTTTGTACGTTTAATTCAAATCCGTCATGCTGTTAAACTGGATTTCACGTGTTGGTCCGTTTTTGGGTTGGAACAAAGTTGGAGCTGGATTTTGAAAGCACAGAATTGCAGTTAAAGTGCACAAATCTTGGCATCAAATGTGTATTATTTGTGTTTTAATCCCTAATAATACATCAGTTGATCTGCTTGCCTTGCTTTGTATTAAGAATTATTTGTAACTAAAGCTAAGTAACTAAAGAAAGCAGCACGAGATGAAAAAACTAAACTGTCGGCAGGTTTTACAGCATTCAGGAGTTTTTTTTCTCACTTAAAAAAAAACAAGGTGTTTTCAAATCCTCTTCCATTTTCGGACAATGGAAACAGGAATAAAGAAGAATAGCCGAAAGAAGTGAAACATTTTAATGTCCCGTTCTGGCCTATAAAAAGTCCAAACTCTTGATTCAGATTCCGGCATCCTTTCCTGCCCGAGACTTTTCAGCGGCGGAGTTCTGGTCACGCTGCGACACGGCTTTGTTTGTTTTTGTCAACGCAATGCAAACGTGAGTTTCCCGTGTCCGTCTCAGACCAGGTGGCGTTCACGCCAGGAGCGTTCCAGAACGTGAGCGTCTCTCAGAATGAAACCGTGCAGGCTGTGCTGTCCAGGATCCGCCCAGAGGTCGCTTTCATCACTCTGCAGTTCCACACGCAGTATCGCAACGCAACGCTGTCCTACACGAAGGTGAGACGGCCTCTGTCTCGTCCGTCTCTTCTGCTTTCACAACACTAAACTGACAGGGAGGTCATTGGGGTCGACCTGATGTGAGTTTTAAACCAGGGGTCCCCAACCACCGGGCCGCGGCCCGGTACCGGTCCGTGAGGCATTTGTTACCGGGCCGCAAAGAAAGAACGACTAATGTATACGATTTCCGTTGTATCGATTATTAGCGTCTAAAAGGCATTTTATTTTTAAAAACGACCGGATTTTCTCCAACGTAACAATCGCCTCAGACAGCCGTGAACTCGCGAAAATTAATAAAAAGAAACAAAACTATTTGGAGCGCTTCTTTGCGAAGGAAAAACGTCCTACTGAGGAGGAAGAAGAAGAGGAGGAAGAAGAGGCACCGACGACCTCCAAGAAGAGAAACCAGGACTAAGACTTAAAACGGGTATTAACAGCTGATTCGCTCCGTTAACGAGCAATGAAGGGTTCAAAACTGCTTCAGCACAAAGACCAGAACCCGGATTAAAAAACAAGAACCCGGATTAAAAGAGAAGAACCTGGATTAAAAGACGAGAATGTGGAATTTATGAAACAAAAAACCATGAAGGACAGAAGTAATTATTGGGACCATCATTTATGGTGAGTAGATATTGTGTAACTTAATTATTTATTTAATGGTTATTGCAAGTGCATAATATAAAGTTTATTGGGTTAGGGTTAGGGTTAGGGTTAGGGCCCCGCCCCCCCCCCGGTCCACGAAACAATTTCACGGCGTGAAACCGGTCCGTGGCAGGAAAAAGGGACCGCTGTTTTAAACGACCACACGACACTTTTCTTTTCTCAGGATTCTTCTTGCTTTAGTGTGAACGGGCGCTTTTTCTACATCTGATTAATGAATGAGGCTTGGTCACGGAGGTTGTCTGACCCTGTGAGAGAAGCTGCGGTCAGCTGACCTCCAGTCCGCCGGTCATGAGGGGCAGATGAGGAGGCCCAGAGGTCAAACCTTCTGGCTTTGGTCCCACAAGTCTGGGCGCAGAGCTCAGTTTGGGTCGCGTCCCGATATACCTTTACTGCTGATGGAAACGGAAAGTCAAACAAGTCTGTGTGAGGGTTCCCAGTGGAAAGAAATATCTCCTAAAAAAAAAAGGACCGGCCAGTCGATGCAGAAGGAGGACGAACCCGCAGCATTTCAGCTTCCTTCACGTTCACTGTGGGCAACAACAAGATCCTTGGGTAGTGTGTGTTCTGTGTTTTATCAACCAATGTCTGTCCGTTTCTTCTTCGGGTTAACAAAATATTTCAAAGCGCCCGAGTTAAAATCCGCCAGATAAATTAGTAGACTGTAAAATAGAATAGAATAGAATAGAACGCCTTTATTAGGAATCCTTTACACACTTGAGTTTAGATGCGTTTTAAGCCTCTGCGCTTCAGAATCGGGAGATAAATTCAGCGGAAACCACATTAAATGGAGTATTTTCACTCGGACCACCGCCGTCTGGATGTGATGGTGTCACACAGTGGACTTATTGTAGCAGCGCTCCCGTGCAACTCGTGCGTTACACGTGACATTCCGCGTTTGCCCACTGGGGATTTGTCGCGCATCACAGGGTGTGTTCCCCGTGAGGAGTTCCTACCCTGCGCTGCCGTCATCGCACGGCGCAGGTAAAAAGTACAAGCGCTAATGTATATAACATGTCGGCCCTTGATTCCATGGAAATAAGGAAGTGTTGGTTCCGAGTGTAAGAAATAAGAAGTTTGGGTAACTGTAAACGCGTTCCAAACCTCACACAGCCAAGTCATGGAATTCACGTATTTACCAGTCTGTATGGAAATTTAATTGTTTTTTAAAATAAGAAATGAAGTAAATTCTGCCTAAAAAAGAAGCGCCTTGGGAAAACCCCTTTGCTTTGGCCTGCTGGCCTCGTGATGCACGTTCCTCAGGTCACATGATCTTCAGTTCACCATTGATGTGGTTTACTGGGACACACACTTAAAAGTTTGCCAGTTTGAGTTTATCTGAAGTTTTCTTTTGATCTTCCATTAGTGGGTTGAATACCACGCTACGATGATTCAAAGGGTAACACTCGGGGGGGTTCGGAATGTTTCTAATCCCTGAACACTTTGCTCAAAATGTCATTCATCACTCCCTTGAAAGGAAAATAATCCAACTTGGATGTAAATTACTGCATTTCACAATAATTTATATCACCTTTGTTTAAACTTTAGACTTATTTTTGTCTCTCTCTGTAAAAATAATTAAATCAGCCATTCAACACTAATGCAATTTATTCTAAATAAAATTCCAGGGACGTTTCTAGTTAATGAGTTTGGTCCCTTTTCAGTCATTTTGTAGATATTTTTGGTCACGATCCGTCTCACGAGGCCGGTCATAAGAATCATGATCCTCAGTAAGCGGCTTCCGGTTGGTTAATGGATCAGAACAACTAGAATAGAATAGAAAGCCTTATTGTCATTGCATAGTGGATACACAACGAGATCAGGAGCGCTGCTCCTTTGCTGCTTAGTTACATTAAATACAAGTAATAGAAGAAGAAACTGAGTGCGTTGTGATGTTTTCAGAGGAGGATAATATTCTTAGTTTCCTATATTCTTAGATAAGCTCAGTTCTCGGACGTAATCCGTTCTGTAATACTATTTCCCATAATAATTAATGTAAACTGGATGAATGTGTTTCTACACATCAGATAAATGTCCATTTACACGCCTACATTTCTATCAATGTAACTACGTGTATCTAAACGGCAGAAAACACATAAAAGTGAAAATAATATAAAAACCAACATTCTGTATCCTTTACATCCTGTTTTGACTGCGGGGTCGGGGGGGGGGGGGGGGTATTCGTTTGAACGGGGGTCCTTCTCCATGAAGTCACTGGGTAACAATCCTCCTGGGCTTTTCCATTTCTTTCTCTTTAGCTCAGTCTCCTATCGTAAAGTCTAAACCGTTGATCTCTCCGTCCCGTCCTGCAGCGAGATCAGAAAGATGGACGTCACTTTCATAACTGTGGATTATTTCCTTCTTTAGTTCGACAGTTGTTCTCTCTACGTTCCTCTTTTCTTTTCCAGTAGCGTTGCTGCCGCCTTTCTTTGGATCCATGACTCAGAGCTAAAGAGAATAAAATGCGAAAACACACGCGCACGAAGCCAAACACGAGCACACGGTCTTTCTCCTTCGGCAGGCCGCCTCAAACTGAACCTCCTCGGGTCGACGCCGCCATTGGGCCGCCATGTGGCCGCCATTGGGCCGCCATGTGGCCGCCATTGGGCCGCCATTGGGCCGCCATGTGGCCGCCATGTGGCCGCCATTGGGCCGCCATTGGGCCGCCATGTGGCCGCCATTGGGCCGCCATGTGACCGCCATGTGGCGCCTTGTGGCCGCCAGGTCAAAAGCGTTCCACTGCTAATGCCGTTCCCAACAGCCTCGGCTACCAGCATGAACAAACGGCAGGCTCCTGTTTCGTATTAATATGTCGCCACGCGGCTTTAGCTTGGTGCTTCCGAGCTGCTAGCACGTCCGTAGACTTGTGTCTCGTGATTCCTAACGTTGTGGTCATTATTCTGTTCAGTTGTGTAATGCGAGTGCATCCGCTAACAAGACGCTCGTGTTTGGTCCAGACGCCGGGCCTCGGGCGCTCTCTGACAGCAGCGGACTCGGGGCTCCTGTCCACTCTCCTGCCGGGCCAAGTGTCCCTCTCCTTGTTCTTGTCTTCTCCTGATGGTGGCGTGGTGGCAGCCACCGGGGTCGTCCTCCCGTTCTCCAGCACAGGTAAAGGTCAAGTTGACACAGCCCTTGAAAAGTCCAGTTGACTCTTCTTTACTCTCCTCGACCCGGGAGACTAAGAACCTGCACAGGTGAGCCTCACCTGGAGACCGACGTGTTCTGTTTCAGATCCGGTCCCTGGCGCTTGTAACACGGAGTTCGACCTGGACGTCGACCCGAATGTCTACGTCCGCTACAACCTCTACGAGACCACCATCCGCTTCGCTCCGGCGAACCTGGGCTCCGAGAGGTAGCGTGAGCCCGGGCCACCCGGCGCGCTGAGCCTCCTTCAGCCTGTCCGCACCCCCCCCCGAATGTCTGTTCTCACTGCAGCTTCGATTAGACGCACGGGGATGACTCTTGTTGTTTGGCTGCATAATGTGTCGAGCGTCACCGTGGCAACGTGGAGTTGTAGGCCACCAGTTCTCAGACGGACCAGGGCAGTTGGCGTCTGCAGGGTTAAACAGACACACACTTTTGTGCGGCTCGAGCTAAAAGGGCGTCGTTAGGACCTTCTCAACTGTTTCTAATCCACTTGGTTGACCGCTGCCGATGAGGACACACGTTTCGGAGTGGATCCAGATAAAGAGAGGGGGTTTCCCTTTGTGGTTTTTGCGCATATTTGAATTTACCGGTATACATTTACTTTTCAGATGCAATCTTTCGAGTTTTTACTTCAACATTTTGGGGAACACTTGCGTCTTGTTGTGTTTTTGATCGTTTCAATCGTTTGATTGAAGCAGACTGGAGGATGTTAGCGGCGGCTAAACGACTAAACCTCCCGTTGCTTATTCGTGACAACAGGAAACGACACGGAGCCGGATCCTGGAGGCCCGTTCACGACCAGCAGATGAAGCTTTTTCTTGCTTCCGTGTTGCACGCAGGCTCTCAAAGTTCTGAAGATGCATCACGTATCCACTTAGAAGAATATTCCAAACGAATTTTTCTCCAATTATATTCAAATGAACTGCAGCCAGCTCTGACTTTACAGCGAAGCCATCGAGGTCCAGCTGCAGCGTCTTTACACGGCGTTGGAATGCTTTTCCAGATTTATCCGACTTCATGCGCTATTGGAGCATTTGTGCTTTCTGTCTCTTCTTAAGTTCACATTTGTTTGTTTTGAGGAAGTGAATTATTTCCTGTTATTCATTCCTTTACGCAGTAAAGTTCAAGCCAGAGCCGACTCCTGGGCGTCTGCCGTTCGCCGTGGCGTTCTGACACCTCTGCCAAATCTCTGAATGACGAAACCCAAAACGGAATGACGTAAAGCGTCCGTCTTCGTGTCTTCACCGTCTCCCCTCGTGTCTCTCTCGGTCTGCTTTGCTCGGTGTGTTGAAATATCTTTACGCTCGCGTGACTTTATCAACGGTAGGACGATCGCTGCCTCTTAAACCTTCACCGCGTGCCCATGAGCAACGCTTTGAACCTTTCAGCCGTTCGCCCTGAAGGGGGCACTTATCCGTCCGTCCTGCTCCTCTCAGGGGACAAACTCCTCCGGCCTGCGACAGATCAACAGCGGGCGACACGCGCTGGCGGCTGCTCTACGACGTCTATCAGCACTTCACGCCTGAGAGCGACCTATCAGAGCGCAGCCTGTTCGTCGCCATTCAGGCGGTCGCCGACGTCCGGGGCATGATGGAGCGAGGCAGACGGGTGGGGTACAAAAAGATCATTGTTTACTTCCAGATGTGATTCAATAAGAAGCAAATGTCCTAAAATATATAATATACAACAGAACTTCTGGCTCCTCCCCCGTTTTCCTGCAGGTCATGACGCTGTCGGCAACAGATGTGAGCACGGCGGTGTTCAACTCCATCCCGGGCCAGGGCGTGATCTACTCCGTCATCGTCCGGGACCCCCTCCTGAACACCTCGGCCTCCTACGTCCCCGCCCACACCTACGCCTGCAGCTTCACGTCCACGCTGGACAGCTGCCACACCCTCGGTGGGCTGCCCTTTGGTGCCCTTTGGTGCTCTTTGGTGCCCTTTGGTGCTCTTTGGTGCTCTTTGGTGCTCTTTGGTGCCCTTTGGTGCCCTTTGATGCTCTTTGATGCTCTTTGGTGCTCTTTGGTGCTCTTTGGTGCCCTTTGATGCTCTTTGATGCTCTTTGGTGCTCTTTGGTGCTCTTTGGTGCCCTTTGATGCTCTTTGATGCTCTTTGGTGCTCTTTGATGCTCTTTGGTGCTCTTTGGTTGTCCCGGTTACGTCTCAGACCTGCTGCTGCTTTATTAGCCCATCTCCTTTGGTCTTGCTGTTGGCGGAGGACATTCCTGGGATGGCTAAGGGTTGCCCTCCTCTTTCTTCTTCCTACAAGGTCTTCTAGGATCTTCAGGAACTTGCTCCGTTGCCGTTATGGGCTTCATGCTGGGGCTGCAGCAACCATAGAACTTTGACTGTGCATCAGAAATCAGCCACATGTTAGGATTTTGCACCAGAATGTTGGCCCAGCTGAGCAGAAACTCTGAGATTCCACCACTAATATCGTCTTGGACAGTCCCAAAGTCGGTGTTCCGTTCCCGGGGCCTGAACCTCGGAGGGGCGTCGCTGTCCGTCTCCACTTTGAGTTCAACACGCACGATTAAACGGGATAAATTCTAAAGTCAAGTCTGTTTTCGTGATGTCTGAGTCACGAGACCCCCCCCGAATCAGAGCATGCACCGATTCGCTCGACCAACAGATCAGGTCGAAATAAAGTGACCTACGTTTCTCTGGTCTCTGTGACGTGTTTGAACTTCTGCTTTGTTCTTTCTGTTCAGGGAGGATATCTACGAAGGTTCTCTTCACGCTCGCTGGCCTGGCAGGCCTGTTGGTCTGCTTCTTTGGCCATCGCTTCTTCAAATGTGGTAAGTCGACGTTCTCCTCTGGTTAATCCGGAGTTCTCTTTGTCAGCCATGCTCATCCTGAGCTTAATGAGCCGCTCCTGTTCCCTTTGAGCAGAGCTGTTCTGCATGGCGCGGTTCTATGATGAATGAATAAAGTCTGTTCCCTTTGAACAGAGCTGTTCTGCATGGCGCGGTTCTATGATGAATGAATAAAGTCTGTTCCCTTTGTGCAGAGTTGTTCTGCATGGCGTTCAGCTTCGCAGCGTTCTTCTTCTTCGTGCTGATCACGAGGACCACGGAGCTGGACTACGACAGTGAGTTCATTCCACGTGGATCATTGAACACATGATTGGAGACGGCGTGCAGCCATTAGCCTGAGCTTCCTGTCCCCGATGTCTCTCTCTCTCTCTCTCTCCCTCTCCCTCCCTCCCTGCAGTCTGTCTGGCCGTGTCGGCGGTGATCGGCGTGGTGGGCGGGGTCATCCTGGTGATGAGCTGGTGGCGGTTTGGTTCGGTCATGGCCTGCATTGTGGTTGTTGGACTTATGCTCGGCTTCCTTGTCGCCTCCATTGTCTTCTTCACTCCTCTTGGTAGGAACACTCCGCCTCCGCCCCCCCCCCCCCCCCCACTGCTGCCGGGTGTTTGATCTCTGGCTGGCGTCTCATTGTTCAGGTGATCTCGACGTGTTCAGACGTTCAGACGCCGTTTTCTGGGTGACCTTTTGCTGCATCGTGATCGCCGTCCCCCCCTTCTTCGTGCGTTGGCCCAGAGAGGTGAGATTCTCACTGTCGGCACCTAGTGGTGGAGAAAATACTTCACTAATCCTTTACAGGAAGTTACAGTGGTGGAGAAAATACTTCACTCATCCTTCAGGAAGTTAGTGGTGGAGAAAATACTTCACTCATCCTTCAGGAAGTTACAGTGGTGGAGAAAATACTTCACTAATCCTTTACAGGAAGTTACAGTGGTGTAGAAAATACTTCACTAATCCTTTACAGGAAGTTACAGTGGTGGAGAAAGTACTTCACTAATCCTTTACAGGAAGTTACAGTGGTGTAGAAAGTACTTCACTCATCCTTTACAGGAAGTTACAGTGGTGGAGAAAGTACTTCACTAATCCTTTACACGTTTCCCTCAAATAGCCGGCGGACCCCCCCCCCAGCTTGTTCAGAGTTCAGCTGAAAGAGGCGCTTGTTGATTGGACAAAGTAGGAGGCGAAGTCCTGCCCTCTCCCGTGTGTGTTTTGGAGTGTGCGCTGTACTTCCTCTACCCGAGCTGCACTGCGTTTAGCGTTACTACGTACATTTGGTCCGGTGAGCTTTCACACCGCATACGAAGCGAACCAGGGTTCCATTGTAAGCAAACAGACCCACGTTTTCAGGCGGACCAGAGTTCACTTATTTGGTCCGCACCAGAGTTCGGATGAGCTTTCAGCCCTGCCCAAACGAAGCGGACTATCTGAGGAAACGAACTGTGGTCCGTTTAAATCGGACCGAAGGTCTCCGGCGTGAAGACGACGCGTCGCACGCCGTCTGGGTTGGTTTGAGGCGCATCCTGTTGATTCGTATTTATTTTTCCTTCGTCCCGTTTCCCGTGTTTCAGGGGAACATCATCGCGTGCGGCGTCATCGGCGCCCACGCCGTCGTTCTGGCCGTCAACGCTTACGTCTACACCAGCCTCTCGTACGTCACGCTGAACATCCTCAAACGCTTCCTGAACGGCAGCTTCAGCAAAGCGTTCACCGACGTGCCGTTCCAGAGCATCGGTGAGTTCCGCGCCTGAAGCCCGCGTTCCCGTTGCGCCGCCGTCCCCTCAGCTCCGCCCCCCTTTCCCCTCAGACTACATCCTGATCACGGTGTGGGCGGTGTTGGGCGTCTGCGGCGTCGTCCTGCAGCTTTACCGCGAGCGTTCCCGGCCGTTCTTCCCGCCCAGCCCGTACCTCATGTGGCAGCAGGAACGCGAGCGGCGCCAGACCAACGTGCTGGACCCGAGCCACCACTTCCCGCCGCTGCCCGACCGCCTCCTGGCCAGAATACAGCAGCTCGGGAAGAGGGCGGAGCCGGCTGGGGAACACACCCCTCTGCTCCTTTGAACGGGTTCTGTTGCTGCTTCAAGCGAAGTCCTGAACTACTAACGAAGTACAGAGTGAAGTATTCCATCTGGAGAATCTGGGGATACGATTCAGATGAAATACTTTGAAGCAGCAAGATCCGCTTCTTAGTTTCACAGACCCCTGATTGTGAACAACGCTTCCCCCTGGTGGTCGGGGGTTTAAACGACTGTTGGACGTTACGACCCCCCCTGGTCTGTTGTTTTTACGACATGCAAGTCGAGTGCAAGGCAGCGTCTGCGGACTCGCCCACGATGTCTACCAAGAGGAAATGGTCTCTATCTACTCCGATATTTTCCGTATCATGACGCAGTATAATATACTTACGTTAATTTAACGCGGGCCGACTTACGGCAAAACCCTCGGAACCGATTGTGGTGCTAAATCAAGGATCCCCTTTAGAAAGTTCTACTGTCAGTCAGCGGAACCACCAGAACCTGGACTCACAGAATCCTGTCGGTTGTTGATCGTCGTCTCACAAACAAACAAACAAACATTGACTTACCGTTCTCCAACTCGCTGCATGATGAACCCTGAGCCAAATGTTGTAAACCTTTGATTAAAAAAAAAAAGAAGCTTTAAACTTAAGAACAAATGTTAGAAAATGACATTGTACCAAAATGCAACAATGTTTGTGATGTTTTTATTCTCGGGTGTCGGTCAGAACAAAGAACTTTTAGTTTTTATTTGTTATACAAAATAACATCAAGTGTTGTTTGCCCTGCAGAACAAACATTTTAACCTGAAAACGTGTTTATTCTTGTCCGTTTGTACTTTTTCTAATTTGCACACTAGATTGTAGTATTTTTCTGTCGGTAATGTTTAAACTCGTCGGCGGAGACTCCTCAGGCCTTCTGACTATGCACTAATTCACAAAGGACGAAACCTTTGTCTCGAAGCCTCTAAATGTCCACCAGTGTCTTCTGACGGTTGAGCTGTCCCGTGACTTTCCAGTGCAGGTTTATCTCTGAGGGAGGAGGCCAGCTGTATTTGTAATTGTTTTGATATTTAATAAAGGCCTGCAGGTGGAAAAGCTCGTCTTGTTCTTCCCTATCGGCCGCGCTACGATTCTTATTTATTTATTTTTGTTGCCTCGCCCACCCGGGCGGCGTCTCCTTCACGCCCGGCTCCTCCACCAGAGGCCTGGGAGCTCGAGGGTTAACCGTCCCCGGGACTGCGTCTTCTGGACGGAGGTATCAGACGTTCCTGGTATCTGCCGGAGCCATGCACCCACCTTAGGGCGGGGGGGAAGCTGGGGCAGTGAATAAGGGGGTCATCCAGCGATCAGTGAGTCGGTGGTTCGAATCCCAGCTCTGACTCCTTGGGCGAGACACCGAACCCCAGTGGGTCTGGCAGCAGTTGCCCGCTGGCGTGCGAATGGGTGAACGGGTGAATGTGAGGCCTCATGTAAAGCGCTTCGTACGTGCAGCCCATTCCGTGCCCCGATCACTGCTGGTGTCGAGCTTTTTGGTTCGATGCTCGTCCAGCTGGATGGGACCTGGAGGCACCGAGGACGCAAGGCCAACCCAGACATTCCTTATTGACATGCAATGTTTTTATTTTTATCAGATTAGATAATTCATTAAATCAATATTACCTCTCGATGTATTCATGTTTTACATGTTTTTTTAATTGTCTGCAGGATTACAGCAATAAAAGTTTGATTTTTTTACTCTTTTAGTACCAATAATGCCTAAATACGTTTTTTCTAACCCAAACATTCACTGCCAACCGAACCCTGACATTAAAATCTGCTTTTCAACAGCCAATAACTCCAGAACAAAACATTCTAGGAACACACTTTTTGTTTTCTGAGGAGACTGATATTTCATTTGGCCTGTTTGAGATGTGCGTAGTCATAATAAAAAATATGAGAGCATTGAACAAACCCTTATGTTGTGGCTCCATCTAGTGTCCCAAGTAGGGAACTACCACTGGTTCGTGCTGAGGCGGGGGACAGGTGAGAGAAGAGGACCAGAGCGTTGTGTGTGCAGCTTCATCTGCAAAACAACTGGCGCCACCGTTTCCTCCGTCCCACGACATTCCTCGAGCTTTTCCTGACGCTGCCGTCGCTCAGGATCGCTGCGCCCATCACGACCGCCATCTTGTCTGTGGAGGCTCTCAGTCATCGGGGTAAATCACGAAGAGCAAAAACAAAAAGAATCAACTGGACTTTCACATTTCATCCAAGAGGCTTCTAGAGACTGGTTGAGAGTCCAGATACTTAAAGTCCTGTAGGAGACTACAAAGGACCAAAACCACCAGGAGGTCGCTTAAAGCGGTCCCTGACCGGACAAAGCGGTCAAAAACACAAGAATATACCTCTACTACGTAAATACATAGACAAAAATACATCATTGTTTCTTATAAGCTATATAACTGTCACATAAAATACAGATTTATTCAAGAGTCTAATCTACGGTGGAAATAGGTCAAATTTCATCAAGTCCTCTTTACGCCTGAACAAATCGTCACACAAGTAAATCGTTTCTAATCGAGCCGGGCCTAACCCTAACCCTAAATAAAACAGCCGGAGTAGCCTTTAAGAACATTTACATTTATTGATCAATGACAGAAGTTAGCTGCAAACAAGACAATCAAAAGAATCAACAATCAAACTCTGACAAACGCAACAGTGAATGTAAAGTGCCGAAAAGATTCCAATGATTTGGGTTGAAGGCACGGGACGGGAACGTCTCCTCTGGGCTCGTCTCGTCTGGAGACGAAACCTTCACCTCGGCGTGATTCCGTGTTCAGTCCCTCGCACCAGGGAGGAAGACTCATGAGGAAGCAGCGATTGTGTTCCGGTTGTGTCTCCAGAAATTACACAACTTTAAAGCCGTTAGAAAATCAGATGCTAAAAGAATACAGCGGTCTGCCGCCATCTTGGGTTGAGCTAAAAACAAACCTGAGGTTAGCGTTCCAATGAATTCTGCCTTCAGGCCTTTAAAGTGATGCAAATGGCGACGACACGGAGGCGTGGACGAACGATTCTAACGTTAAACCAGATCCAACGTTAAATCTGGTTTAACGTTAACCAGATCTAACGTTAACCAAATCTAACGTTAACCAAATCTAACGTTAACCAGATTTAACGTTAACCAGATTTAACGTTAACCAGATCTAACGTTAACCAGATCTAACGTTAACCAGATTTAACGTTAACCAGATTAGTGGAGCCGATCTCCTAAAAACATTAAAGATAAGAAGCACGAAGCTTCTGTGACCCATTTTTATAAAAAAAAAAAGTTTAAAAGACTATAAATACCAGAACAACAAACGGAAACGCATCTGAAGACGAACTGTTAAGAACGACGAGCTCATTGATCAGTCCGACGGGCTCATTGATCAGTCCGACGGGCTCATCGATCAGTCCTTATCGATCGTCTTCAGAGACGTCCGCTACGTCTGCCTCAGTCTCCCGCTCATTTCAAAGTAAGGGGTCGCCCCTCTGCCCCTGCCCTGGGGGGCCTCGGTCTTCAGCCTGTTGGTGTGGGGGCCGGCTTCCTGCGAGGTCGGGGCGTGTCCCGGACGCTTCCCATTGGAGCTCGTGGCGGGCGCTGGCTTTAGCCCCACCCTCTGTGCTGTGGTTGGTGTTTTCTGATTGGCTTTGCTGGATGGGGAAGGGCCCGTGTCGCCCCCCAGGACCCGCCCGGGGGCAGCAACCGCCTTGTTAGGGGTCGGCCCCTTGGCTTTGGCTGCGACCTCTTTGTTCTTCGGCGCAGGGGAAGCAGTCAGGGGGGGGGTCCGGGTCCGGGGAGCGCCCGGCACTGGGGCCACTGCAGCCTTTGCCGCCGCCCGGCCCCTCCTGGCCGCCTCTAGGCGGAGGCGTGAGGCCGGGGAGCCGGGGCGGCGCTGTGCAAGGCGAAAGCGCCGGCTGGCGCCGGATGGGGGTCGGCCATCTTTAGAGGGGGGCGCTAGCACTGCTGCAGCAACGGCAACAGTGGGGGCGGGACAGGGACTCGAGGGTTTGGGGCATTTGGACGAGGGCTCGGGACAAACGGGGCTCCTGGGCTGAGGGGCGGGGCCACGTGGCGGTGGGCGGAGTTTCAGTTTGGAGGCAGGGGCAGGTGATGGAGACGGAACTCTGCGATGACACCCTGGGCTGGGCAGAGAGGCGGAGCCTTTGGAGGGGATGGGCATAGAGGCGGAGCCTTTGGTGGGGATGGGCAGCGGAAGCTGCGTAGGCTTTCTTGGAGAAGTCGGCGCCCCCTGGAGGTTCTTCTTGGGCGCTGAAGCAGCACACTTTCTGGCCAGCGGGGGCGTGCACGCCGGGGAGGCGGCGCAGGAGCGACACGCTTGACCCGCAGCCGGCACACACGCCGGCCTGCAGGCCGAGCTGCAGGGAGAGGAAGGAGACGACGGAAAGGAGACGAGGTCACTGACGGCGGCGAGGGGGTCCATGTCAGGAGGAGGGGGTGGCGCTGCAGTGCCGCGGTGACCCCCCAGCCCGGGGGGGCCCTTCTGAAAGGCCAGGATCTTCTGCTCCAGAGTGGTGAACTGCAGAACCCTCAGGGGGTCGTATTTCATCAGGAAGCCCCGCAGCGTGTCCCAGCCGCCGCCCACTCGCACCATCACGTGTTTCCCGTGAAGCATCTGTGGGAGGAGCAAATCGTCAGCGAGCGCGTCCTGATGCTCGGCAGCACGGTGATGATGTCATCACTTACTCCACTCTGATTGGCTAATGAGTCGACAACGATGTCATCACAATGTAGCGATGGGAAGATCCAATGAAGCCTCGATGCGTTAATCGATACCGACCGATCACTCAGCTACAAGTTACTGATACGGCTGGTTATTGATACGGCTGGTTACTGATACGGCTGGTTATTGATACGGCTGGTTATTGGGATTGCTGCGTTTACCACCATCTGTAATCCATTACTTGGATTGATCCACCAAAGCTCGTTTCTTCACACACACACACACACACACGCTTTATTCTCCTTTCTGAACTGAACTTTAACAAGTTTTAGAATTCGTGCTTTTCAAACCGATCACTGTGAAGGACGGAACTTCAACCATTTACTGACTGGACTATAAACAATCTGCTGTGTGTGTGTGTGTGTGCGTGCGCTCTCACCCGAATAAAGAGGATCTTGTCTCCCAGTCTGTAGCGTCCCTCAGACAGATACTCAATGGAGACCCTGTTGGAGCAGCTGCAGGGGGGCTCGTCCACGTTGTGCTCCTGTGGGGGACAATAGAGGACGTCAGGTGGACGTCCGGCCGCAAACGATGGACAAACAGAACGACTCTGGCGAGAGTTAAAGTTTCACTCAAAAGAGTTTTAATAACACCCCCCCCCCCCCCCCCCCCCCCCGAGGGGCACAAGCGAAGCGGCACGAAGCTCAGCTTCATCTGGGTCGCACGTGCACTTCCTCCACGATGCCAACGTGATCGGCCGTAGCCAAACGGCGCTGAGCATCAGCTGTTCCGTAGCGGCGCCCTGCGGCTGCAACACCCGGCTGCAGGACGGGACGATCCGGGCCACGCCCCCGTGGGAACCCACCCCCGATTGGTGGAGGCCCCCGTGCTGACAGCAGACGCTGAAGGTCTTGAGGGCGGGGGCCGGCTCCTTGGCCTTCAGCCGAGTCTCCTCCAGCTCAATCTCCTTCTCCAGCTTGACGAGCACCGGAGGCTCCACGCCGTACCTGAGGAGCACGGAGAAGGCTTGAAGCCGCGTTCCTGATCGTCCACCTGAAGCCCCGCCCCCCCCCCCCCCCGGGCTCAGAGGCTTACCTGGACACGATGCGGCCGATCTCCAGCAGACAGAGGCAAACCTGCCGAGGCTCCTTGTGCAGCACTGAGGCAGAAAGAGAGAGAAAGACAGGATGAAAAAAAGAGGAGGAGAACCGGGGGGGGGGGTCAATGAACTCCCTCGGGGGGGCTGGTCAGTGATTCGTGGTTCGTGTTGAGGGACACGACTAACGTCCCAGAAGGACATTAGTTCACGCTTGGACTGATGGACGTATGTCTCTCGTTCTAAATCGCTGTCGTCGTCCCCCCCCCCCGGCGGAGGGGGGGGGGGGGTCCAGTCCTTAAGAACCAATCAGAAGCTCCAGTTAAAGCCCACTGGGATAAAGAACCTCCCCCCAATGGATTCGGTCGGTCTTACCGAGACCCTCCGACTCGAACAGGTAGGTTTCCTCCACGCCGACGTGGCGACACCAGGCGAGGAAGTTGGCCGCGTTGTCGCGCGCGAAGAAGGAGCCGGGAGAGGCGTCCCGCTTACAGGCGACCTTCGTCGTGGGAAACAGCTGCCGGGAGAATCACAGCGATCGTTTCATACGAGAACGCAGCAAGCGGTCAGGTTCGATTTCACCCGAGCGCAGAGCAGAATATCTGAGACGGTCTCCTTTATTCCCATCTGCTCCCGCCCCCCCCCCCCCCCCCCCCCCCCCCGTCAGAACGCCAACGATCGGCGAACGACCCTCCGACTCACCGTACAGAGCGCGGCGGGGCGGCTCTGGGCGATCTTCGTCTGCAGCGCACCGATAAGCGTGCAGAGCTTCACGCCGTTGTTCAGCTCGTCCATGAAGAGCTCCGCCCTCACCTCCTCTCCTGGGAAACGGAGCGAAGCGAAGCGTCCGGTATTTGAGTTTCAGAATCCTTTCAGAGGAGATTCACCAAACACCGAGTCTCCAGCAGGTCATCCTACTTCACGGTCAAACGCTGACAAAGGTCACGTGAGCTGAGCTTATATTGAACAGAATCAACATGAACACACAAAGACTTCAAGCCAGAGGCCTGAAACTGACTCCGCCCGTTTCCATAGCAGCCGGCCCCCCAAGTTGACCGTCTGAGGGGCCAAACTGTTAAAATAAAAACCTCGACTGGCATTCAGGATACTGAAGAACTCATTTTGAGTGTTTAGTACTTGCTCACATTCCATGAGAGAAAAAGAACTGGGGGGGGGGGGGCTGGTCAACAAAGGAAGTCCTTCCTTCCTCGCAGCTTCAGTTTCCTGACAGCGTCTTTGTATTCGAAGGACAATAGACAACGGTAACGACGGAATCAGCGAGGGATTCGGTTTCACTCCTCTGTTGGAAATGGAAGCATCCAAAACTCACATGGGAGATCGGGGGGGGGGGGGCGACCGTAAATGTGCCACGCCCGACCGTAAACGTGTCACGCCCGGCCGTAAACGTGCCACGCCCGGCCGTAAACGTGCCACACCCGACCGTAAACGTGCCACGCCCGGCCGTAAACGTGCCACGCCCGACGGGGGCGACCGTAAACGTGTAATGCCCGACCGTAAACGTGCCACGCCCGACCGTAAACGTGTCACGCCCGGCCGTAAACGTGCCACGCCCGACGGGGGCGACCGTAAATGTGCCACGCCCGACCGTAAACGTGTCACGCCCGGCCGTAAACGTGCCACGCCCGGCCGTAAACGTGCCACACCCGACCGTAAACGTGCCACGCCCGACCGTAAACGTGCCACGCCCGACCGTAAACGTGCCACGCCCGGCCGTAAACGTGCCACGCCCGACCGTAAATGTGCCACGCCCGGCCGTAAACGTGCCACGCCCGACGGGGGCGACCGTAAACGTGTAATGCCCGACCGTAAACGTGCCACGCCCGACCGTAAACGTGCCACGCCCGGCCGTAAACGTGCCACGCCCGACGGGGGCGACCGTAAACGTGCCACAGCCGATGATCATTCCGTGACGCAGCGCTTCGCCGCTCACTGCCGCCCTTACCCAGCACGCCGGCGAGCCAGATGGCCAGGTCTTCCTGCAGGGGCACGAGGGTGGCCTCGTGTCGCACCGCCAGCCACTGGTCGTACTGGAAGACGTCTGCGAGGCCCGGGCCGTGCCGCCGCGCCCGTGGGCCGGGGGGCGCTCTGGAGCTCAGCAGCGGGGCGTCAAACCTCTCCCCGAACCAAACCTGATGATGAAACAGATTACGGCCACGACGACGGAGGTCACGAGAGCGGGAGTCTTACACAATCGTTTAGAGAAACACATTCAAGATAAAACCAATATAAAGAACTCATGATGTACAAAAACTACGATTATAATATGACTAATAAATACAATAAAAAACACCAAAACACGACGGTCAACAAACCCATCGAGTTTTTCTGGAATCGTATCTGCTGAACATCATGGCGACTCATCCACGCTTCCTTTCCACGCCGACTCCACCCACCGGCGGGATTCTTTTTTTTTTACGCGTTTTATTGTTGGAAGACGACCTTGTAATCCATATTTTCTGAACTTGATTGTTTCATTATGTTTTCAGCACTAATGAATAAAGAATACTTTAAATCAGATTTAAAGCCGACTCTGGCCGACTGGAACAGGAACAAACTTCTACTCCGCGTGTGAGAGAGAGATAAAGTCATCGACATTACACTCGCTGCGTTTTAAATTCTGCTGTTCATTAAAAGCGTGAATCTAGATTTTTCTTTCTTCATCTCTGGTGAGTATTTTACGCAAGTTCAAGGAACGATATTCTACTTGCATTCCCACGTCAGCAGGGCGGCGCCGAGCAGCGCGGGGGCCGTTATTTAACGCGACTGCTCTACACGGGCAGTGAAGCCGCGAGCTTCCGCCTCCCGATGGCTCCCGTTCCGGATCGACGCGTCTGGGATGGTCAAAAACGGGAATCCATGTTGGACGATGATCAATTCATTAAACGCCGACGCCACAGCAGACCAAAGAGACGCTTCACCGGCGCCTCTACTCTGAAGGAACGCTTCCACACGCAGTACTACTACACGCCGGTACACACTCTGCACACCCACAGTCCTGACTGGGTGTGGCGCACGCCCGGCTGTTTTCGTGACTAATCTGAAACGTGATCGGTTTGTCGTTTGGAGTTTTGGGATGGCCGTCATCGCCAGGAGGGGGAAGGACATTCCATCGTTCCATCCACTCCCCTTGAGGAACGTGGAGCGCCGCTCCTCAGGGTCGGAGCGGCGGAACGCCAGATTAAGACAACGGAACGCAGGCGCCGGGCGGGAGGCGGAGTCGAATCGCTGCAGTTTGGCCCAGAGACACGGAGACTCGCCGTTCAGGGACCGGGAGCGGAAAAGGTTTGGATGAAATCTGAGACATCGTTTTAATAACAGATGCTGCAGGACAGCGTCCCTCATGTCTGTCTCAAACAGATGCTGCAGGACAGCATCCCTCATTTCTGTCTCAAACAGATGCTGCAGGACAGCGTCCCTCATTTCTGTCTCAAACAGATGCTGCAGGACAGCGTCCCTCATTTCTGTCTCAAACAGATGCTGCAGGACAGCGTCCCTCATTTCTGTCTCAAACAGATGCTGCAGGACAGCGTCCCTCATTTCTGTCTCAAACAGATGCCGCAGGACAGCGTCCCTCATTTCTGTCTCAAACAGATGCTGCAGGACAGCGTTCCCCCTCTGTGACATCACAAGGGGAGAGATTCCTGCCCGACGCGTTCCAGCAGGTGATTCCAGAACGACCCAGGATTCACTGGAAACGTGATATTTTCAGAATAAAATGACACAGCGCAGCATTTGTTAGTCGCCGTCCTGCAACACGTTCACTGACGGACGCCATTCGGCTCAACCGACGTGAGCCCACAGTGATGAAGATGAAGAGGAGCCTACCTGGGAGCCCGTCTGGACGGCCATGACAGCAATCACAAGCGAGTCACGCCTTCATTCTGTGGAGAGACGAGACACCAATTAAGGGCTCGCCAGACAGCCTTAAAAAACTTTATTAGCACGCACAAGGCACGGACTCTGAGCCAGCGGTCTCCTGGCACGCCGTCGTCGCGCACGGCGTGCCAGGAGACCGGTTCAAACGGCCGGCGGCCTCCAGGTGAGAAGCGTTTGTTGAGGTATTTAGTGTTCCCCACGGGGACGGGGACGGGGACAGTCCCCCGGGGTGTGTTTGCAACAAAGAGAAGCAGCGGGGGAGGGGGGGGGGGGGGCAATCACAGGCATGGAGATCCTAATAACTAACAACACAGCTGAGGCAACAGCCCCCCCCCCAAAGCCAAGCCTCACTGCTAAGATGAGAACTCAACACGGAACGTCCCGGGTCCGGGAAGCGTTCCGGGTCCGTGAAGGGTTCTGGGTCCGTGAAGCGTTCCGGTTCCGGGTCTGTGAAGCGTTCCGGGTCCGCGAAACGTTCCGGGTCTGAGCGATGACGTCATTGATGAGGTACAAAAACAGGAAGCCACCAACAGCAGACGCTAACACGCTGTCCTCAGGAGACCAGCAGGTCTGCGTGAGAGTCCGGGACCGGGACCGGGACCGGGACCGGAGCCCAGGCGAGCAAGTCAGTCAGCAGTCAAGGACGGGACGGGAACAGAACCAAACCTACCTGAGATCCAAACCAGCAACCACCGACCAGCCAGAAACATCCTCGTGCTACGCTCGCCGTCAGAGCGGCTCTACGGGAGCGTGGGGAGGGAAAGGCTGCCAGCGCATGGGAGGGGGGGGGGGTGGAGATCCCGGACAAATGAAGTGGCTTCGGTTCGGTAAGCCCTACCCCCCCCCCCCCCCCAAACAATCCTCTCAGGGCAGGACACTCACAAAGCCTCCATTGTTATGTTAGCTTGCCTCCCCCCCCGAACCTTCAACATCAGCACAGCAGGAAGTTTGGAGTCGGAGTTTGTTTTGGTCAAATGGTTGAGGACAGTGAGGCGGGTATGAGGGGGGGGGGGTGCAGGAGGTTCGACACCCGCTCCGTGTGAAAAGTGTCCCGAGAGTGTCTCGGACAAAATCAACCCAGTAAAGCCAAGAACAGAACGCGAGACGTCCCACTTAGAAGGACAGACGCCGCTTGTCCACAGCCGTCCCAACGGTGTTGTCCTGCTGCGTCCCCGAAGCTGCAGCAGACAAACAGCAACGGCATGCGAGATCTCCAAGGAGACGGAACAAGCCAGAATTGTCCCGCTTCTCCTCAGCGGACAGGCGGCGTGACGGGTCACACGCAAAAGGGCAGGTCTTTGTGCATCTGGGGGCTCGGCAGGGCCCGAGAGCGCAGCCCCCCCCCTGCAGGGACCAAAGGCTCCCACACAGTCAAATGTCAAGCACAGAGGGGGGGGGGGGGGGGATGAGGCCCAGAGACAGAAAGACAAAACACGTTTCATAGCAGCGTCTCACTGGAAAGGGCAAAATGCGACCCGGAGCCGGACCACGCAGGTCCTCCAGCGGCCACAGGGCGGAGCGTTTCCCCTTCCCTCCCGTTTCTGGACCAGCCGCGGCTCAGGTGAGCCGAAACCCGAACACCAAAGACCCGGGTCGGGTTCCGAGCGACGAACCGGAATCTCTCGAGTGAAATAAAAGCTTCTCTTTGTTTCCAGGATTTATCCCTTCAGGGAAAACGATATTCCCAGATTCTCCGTTTACGGATCAACTTCTGGTGGCATTACCACGGTAACCGGTTCGTCATTAAAGCGTTGCATGATAAACAGATTTACTGTACGTTTTGTAGATCACTCAGATTAAATACCGATTGTAACTGAAGGTCATCAAAAGGTCATTTTTTTTGCATGTCTGCATTTGTTAGCATCTAGCTTCTTCAAACAATCCACTTCCTGCGTGAGTAGGAGGAGCTAACCTTTATCCAGGTACAAATAATTGGCTTGGAGTCTATTAAAGGACGGGCTCAAAGCCGATCCCCCTCCTGCAGCGTGGGGGCGAGATGGCCCCCCCATGCAGGGTGCCCCCCCCCCTCTCTGGCTGCAGCTCGTAATCATTTAAGAGGATCACGCTAGCGTCCCAAACAATACGTCATCACACACACACACACACACACACACACTCATCATACACAAACTCACTCATCACACACACACACACACCCATCACACACACACTCACTCATCACACACACACACACACACACACCCATCACACACACACTCACTCATCACACACACACACACACACACAAACACACACACACTCATCATACACACACACACACTCCGCCCGCGGCTCGCCGGCCGTTGACCAATCAGAGCGCGTTATATAATGCTTTAAAGCAGTGATGTCATCCTGATGCTGCACTGCGTGGCTCATGTTTGTAGGCGAAAAGACAAACAGTCGGCCACGTGCAACTCCCAGCATCCTCGGGGGGGGGGGGGGGGGGGGCTGATGTTTTACTCAAAGGCAAACGTTCTCATTATATAATGAATCCCTGGATATTATTATTATACTAAACTAAAATACATTCTCCACCCAGCTTCCTCTGCGTGGAGCCGAAGACCATCGCGCAAAGAGCCCCCCCCCCCCTCAGAATCGGGACTGCTGCAAGTGTCGATATCAATGATAGTTGATTGATTGAGGAAACATCCAATCGAAGCCGAGACCATCCTCGTCTTCACCCCGTCCGTTTGCTGCAGGTTTGAATCCGACGTCTTTCGCCTTCTCTGCAAATGCGTTAAACAAACAAAGCAGAACCCCCCCCCACCCCCCCCCCCCGCAGAGGTCCTATTCTTGGCTTTTAATCTGAAAACTCAAGTGGACAGAAATGCCGGAGTAACATCAGCAGCCGGAGGCCACAAACCTCCTGCCCCCCCCCCCCCCCCCAGAGAATACCAACCCAACCCCTATTAAACTCCTTCCTGCTGAGCCCTTTGTGTCTGAACTTAATTACTCTGTTGGGGGAGCGTTTCATTTCGATCTCGCCCCCCCCCCCCCCCCCCCCCCCCATTCATCACAGACGGGCGCCGTGACGACGGGGAGAATTAATAAAACCAGAAATACGACTTTACTCTCTCGTTGGCATCATTTTGAATGAGACCCGCTAAACGTGCTAACAGTAGCTCCTCAGAATTAAGGGATCCCTCGTTGGAGTGGGCGGGGCCTTAGCAATGACACAGTAGGAGTAAAGTCCATCTTAAAAGGCTCCAACGGGGGGGGGGGGGGGGGGGGCACCTGGCAGTCCCGTTTTGATTTGCTGCCGGTAATCCAGGGCTCGCCACACGCGGTGGATCGTCCGTCCTTCAGCGCTGACTCAGGATCAGGCTCCCCCACGACCCCCTCAGGCAGGAAACCGATGCAAGCTGATCCCAGGCCAGTCAGGAGGAGTCTCGTCTCACGTCGCCTTCACCGAGAGAGCGTCCGAGCCGCTACGCCACGCCCACCAGGTCACATGACCTCGCAGCTCTAACCCAGCGAGGCTCCGATGAAGACGAGGGTCGATCCGGAACTCAAATAATCTGAGCGAACGGCGCCGTGACTTTAACACGTCTACCGGCAAAGTTCCCGTAACCGGAATCCTTCATTGATCCCAGCGGGAAAGCCGTCTGGAATGCTGGGTAAAGGTTTAGTCTCACCTCACGCCAAAGAAGTATTACCTTTAGATCCAACACGACGGCAGCCCGACTGCTCAGATAAGTACACACAGAACAAGCCACGAGGACCCCCCCCCCCCCCCCGTACCCTAAACACACGAGGGTCAGTCCAAGATTCCGTTGTGGTCTCTATCGTCACCCAAACCCACGAGGCCATTTTAACTCTTAAGCCTTCCTCGTCTCATCTGGCGGCGCGTTCGCTTCCTCCCGACGCCGAAGATCAAGCAGATGGTGATGAAGAAGATGATGAAGATGGTGATGATGAAGATGAAGATGAAGAAGATGGTGATGATGAAGATGGTGATGATGAAGATGATGAAGATGGTGATGATGAAGAAGATGCTGGTGATGAAGAAGATGCTGGTGATAAAGATGGTGGTGATGAAGATGGTGATGATGGAGATGGTGATGATGAAGATGCTGGTGATGAAGATGGTGATGATGAAGATGGTGGTGATGAAGATGGTGATGATGAAGATGAAGATGATGAAGATGAAGACGGTGATGATGAAGATGGTGGTGATGAAGACGGTGATGATGAAGATGGTGGAAACGCGGTCGCTCCTCATTCCAGAGTAAAAGCACAACAAGCTGCTCAAGTCAAGCCTTTAGTTAACTAACTTAACCCAGCAACTAGTTAGAGCTGGTCGACTCACGGCTGAACGCATTAACTCTTTCAGCGCTGAAGCGTTGAAATCTGCCTCCCTTCCACGGCCAATGACTCCGGAACGGGAAACGGTCGGAACACACTTTGATCCGAGACTTTGATCTTTCATTTGGTACATTCCGTGTTTGCATAGTCAGAGTAAAGAAGATTCTGTTGGGCTCGGAAAATCGGACAAAACACGTGCAGGAACTGGGAACAGCACGGAGCGGAGCGGAACACGTCTGGCACTGAGAGAGTTAACGAAGGCGCTGGACTGATCTGGACTGATTAATTAGCAATAATCATAATACCAATATCAATAATGAATCAAATATGACTAACTATTATTATGTTATGTCATGAAAAGAAAATAACGTTTATTAACGGAGCTAATAAAGGCGTGTTTGCTGGGATGAGGTCATATTCAGGCTTTAAATTAAACATCATTGATGCTTTGGGTTGCCTCTCCTGGGGGGGGGGGGGGGGGGTAACCCACGTTCACGTTCACGTGTTAGCAAAAGGCCTGTTAACACCCCCCCCCCCCCTTTAACGTCCTTTAACAGGTTCCCTGGATTACACTGAATAGACATCACAGAGCATCAAAGCTTCAACATGCCCAGACCAGCTCCAGCTGTGACGTCACAGTGAAAGCTGTTAAATACATAAACTGTCCAATCACAGATTATTTCGCTATTTAGGGTGAAATAAAGTCACTTTAATCCGTAAACAAACATTTACAGCCTTTGAGTGACCGGAAGTGGGCTTCCAGCCAGCTGCGGAGCGTTCTAATTAGCATAGCTCATTTAAATATGTGTTTCCGCTTGTCTGATGACGTCATATAAAACATTTACGCTGCGCTTCATTCGCGAGCAGAAACAACGACATGTTCCTCCCCGCCTCCACGAGGATCCCTCACGGGATTCCGGGAGGAACTGGAGCAGGAAAACGGGGATAACCTCCCCCCGCTAAACGAGACTCGTGTTCGGACTCACCAGCAGCAGCGCTCGGTCCGTGTCTCCGTGTCGAGCCGCGGAGCAGAACGCGGGAGTGGGTTCGAGAGATTCCTGCGTGGAGCTGGAGCCAGCTCCGCTGCCGGGAAGCGGTGTTCGAACCAACCAATCAGAGCGACCGGTCCGATGGGGGCGGGGCTACATATCACCTGCGTGTCTTTCTACTTCCTGATGAAGCTCATTGCGGTCCAATTAAATCTCAGCCTTAGTCTGATAGCTAAATAAATACCAAAAGTCTTAATCTGATAGCTAAATAAATAAAATAAATACCAAAAGCCTTAATCTGATAGCTCAATAAATAAAATGAATACAAAAAGTCTTAATCTGATAGCTAAATAAATAAAATTAATATCAAAAGTCTTAATCTGATATCTTAATAAATAAAATGAATACAAAAAGTCTTAATCTGTAGCTAAATAAATAAAATAAATACCAAACGTCTTAATCTGATAGCTAAATAAATAAAATGAATACCAAAAGTCTTAATCTGATAGCTAAATTAATAAAATAAATACCAAAAGTCTTAATCTGATAGCTCAATAAATAAAATGAATACAAAAAGTCTTAATCTGATAGCTAAATGAATAAAATTAATATCAAAAGTCTTAATCTGATAGCTAAATAAATAAAATAAATACCAAAAGTCTTAATCTGATAGCTCAATAAATAAAATGAATACAAAAAGTCTTAATCTGATAGCTAAATAAATAAAATGAATACAAAAAGTCTTAATCTGATAGCTAAATAAATAAAATGAATACAAAAAGTCTTAATCTGATAGCTAAATAAATAAAATGAATACAAAAAGTCTTAATCTGATAGCTAAATAAATAAAATGAATACAAAAAGTCTTAATCTGATAGCTCAATAAATAAAATGAATACAAAAAGTCTTAATCTGATAGCTAAATAAATAAAATGAATACAAAAAGTCTTAATCTGATAGCTAATAGATAGACCCAACCCAGTTCTCCAGCCAAAAACATTTGGGCAAAGCTCAAATCCTGACCATTGCACATTTTCCATCTTTTTTCTTTTTTTTATATATATATATATTATGGATAAAAAAAAGGTTTCTGCCTAATATATCCAACCCACCAACAGGCACCCTAACCCCCCCCAAAAATAAATACATAAAAACAGCCTGATCATTCAGTCATCTTTTAATCTTTTAAGAACATTCGACAGGGCCCGGCTCTGGCCCCAACCTGAACGCTACTGCCCCCTAGTGGTGAACGTGACCAAACACAGCCCTTTTCAAAAGGCCAGAATTTCCCCAAAGACAGATGAACAGAAGGAAAGACAAAAGATTAAACAATACAGTGCATTGCTAAAAAATATGATTTCAGATAAACAGCAAACGAAACTCTTTGTTCACCTCTAATAAACAATCTCATGTTTCTGACTTCTTTCATTCCTCTACTTTTCCATCAATGTTTGCAAACACTATCCCCCAATTTACAATATTTAAATGTATTTTTTCTTTTTTTTTTTTACTTTCTCGCAACTGATTTGCAGCAAAGCCGACCGACCCATTCAGATGGTTCCACTCTTCCTCCTGTTCTCCATTTCTCTTTTCTCATGTGTTCGTGCTTCTGCAGCACCTGGATGTCATATCGGTCGTTTCAGCTTCAACTCCAGCTCCTGCTTCTCTGCAGCCATCTCCCTCGGTTGTTTCAGGTCCGAGAGTCAGAGGTCTGCTGGGTCTGCTGGGTCTGCTGGGTCCGCTGGGTCTGCTGGGTCTGCTGGGTCTGCTGGTTCCGCTGGGTCTGCTGGGTCCGCTGGGTCTGCTGGGTCTTCTGGGTCTGCTGGGTCCGCTGGGTCTCAGTTTCGAGCTGTGGTTCCATCTCAAGGTTCTTGTTCGTCGTTTCTTTCACGGTAGTCATTTGTTGAATGTTTGAATCTCATCATGAAGCACTTACTTTTATAAACTAGATCAAAGCAGAGGCAGAAGTGCAAGATTCTGATTTAAAGGTCACACATTCTACCCTTTTTCCACGATAACGCAGTTCTGAGGCACTTATGTGAAATATCTGGGACAGTCTTTGGTCCAACAGATGCTGCAGGACAGCGTCCCTTATTTCTGTCTCAAACAGATGCTGCAGGACAGCGTCCCTCTTTTCTGTCTCAAACAGATGCTGCAGGACAGCGTCCCTCATTTCTGTCCCCTCCCCCCCCCCCAGAGCCCGCCCCCTCTCTCCCAGCATGCATCTTGTGCCAACTCTGACTGTAACCACTTTAAAATCTCTCACCGGATCCCTCCTTGTTCAGCATGTTGCTAAGGCGGTGACCCGAGTCCAGGCATCCCATAATTCAGACGTGTCGGCCTGACTGCCAGCAGATGGAGCCACATCCCATTAAATGCTTCCTCGTTGCAGCGACATGAACCGCAGACATGCTGCAAGGACGTTACAAGCAGTTCAGTGGCCCCCACTGGGAGCCTTTGTCTGGGGGCCCCATCTGTGCCACGAGAGGCCGGGCTCTCATCAGATGACCCCCCCTGTGATGGCTGAGAGGATCTTTCTGTTTACGACAGGATTCATCAAGCAAAAGCTCCAAATACCATTCAGAAAGGATTAGGGCTTTATTGATTACCTGCAAATACGCGACACTCGCTTTAGTACACGTTAAAATAATCTGCTGGGAGTTGGTTGATGTATCTGTTTGTCTATAATTACTGAAATATTGGGACAAACACACAGCACGAGTACAAATACACATCAGCTGGTATTTCACTATTATATGGTATTCACCTGGAGTGTTTTTGGGTGAGACTTTGTCCTGAATGTGCACATAGCAATCCCAAAATACAACGTACTAAAATAAGCAGGCAGCATGAATATAAAAGGGTTTAAATGTACTTTATTTAACCTTGAATGCAATCGGCTTCCTTTTTATATTATAAGACAATTTTCAGTCATAATCTAAACTACGAATGGGGAATGCAAAACGTGCTTATACTCAAAGACAGATTAAATAAATAAGAATAGTCGATATGTAAATATAATATACGGACTCGGTAGCTACAGTAGCCTCGGCAGACAAAGCACAGACCAACATTATAAAAAAATACGCGTCGATTTATTCGCCAAAAATCCATCAAATAACTAAAACACTAAGCTAACTAATCAGCTAACTAGCCTGTTAGCTAACGCGTCCGTGCGCCTGGAACGATTACCGCAACCGGAGTTCCTTAATCTCACTTCGTAGTAAGTAGTAGTAGTAGTAGTAGTAGTAGCAGTCGTACTGGCGCAGTTTAATTTAATATTCAGATATCTGTCGATGTCTGGAACATTTTAGCTGTGCCAGAAGCCTCTCGCATAGTTACCGTCACTCGAAGGTAATCGAGTTAGCAATATTAGCCCCGACATTAGGACAGACTGAACGCAGCGGCTTCACGAACTCCTCCGTCCGTCTCGGATCCCGAAATCCCGGTTAACAGAGACAACAAAAACATGACCGGGAACCGCAGATATTAGTTACCGACGCTACACGGTAATTGGATGTTAACGACGACTGCACAGAGCGCGTTAGCAGCAATCTAGCTAAACTAGCTCGCGGCTGCTAAGCTAATGAGCTAGCGCCCGTGCTGCTCGTTAGCAGAGAATTCGGTTGACGAATGGGGGAGTCCTGTAGAGGCGTGGGGGTGAACTCGGGTGTGCCGCAGTTCGCCACTAAATAGCGGCACGGTTTTGAAAACCACACACACGGGACACTCAGTTTTCGATGTCTAGTGTCAATTCCTCAAAATGGGGTCTGCTAACGTACATCTCCGCCATTTTGTGACAGGTTCTTCATTGAGCAAAGGGGTACGTGTAATGGTTGAATGTAACCCCATCAAGAAGAAGATATCCGCCTGGCAGTTACCGGAAGGGACCAGGAGTAATTTACAACCATCCCTTGACACAAGGGACACGGAGAGTTCCAGAGATAACGTTTACCATTTCCACATGTTAAAATCATTTTTGTGATTGTATGAATTATTCATAAAAAAATTGCAACAAGTACAAAATGTTGAAAACAATTATTTTTCAGAGAAAGTACGTGTAAGAAATGTTAAACTGTAATGTGTTAGTAGTCACACTGGCAAGCTTCTAGGTAGTTAAAAGCATTTTTATTTTGAAAATGTTTTTTTTTTCAATGAATACTTGAAATATGAATACTTATGAAATATGTAGAATGGTTTCAATTTCAATAACGGTACTGGCCGACCTACGTTATCCTTGCGAAGTGACAGCATATATCTTGAAATGTTCCTTTGGCATTTTTATGAATTAGTTGTTTGTTTAAAATTCGCCAATGGAAATACTCAATTTCAATTTAACTGCTATTAGTTGGATGACATTCAATTCAATTCATTGTTATTTCTATAGCGCCAGATCACAGTTGATCCAATTTTGTATGCAGAGGATTTATGTCATTTAATAAATGTATTTTTTCCAATAAAGTATGGGGTTGTCCTTTATTACACACCTGGTTGGGGAAGCTAACCAGCTATCCTAATTAGTGTTATTCCCCCTGGGACATCTTGAAGTACGAACCTTCTGATCTGATCAGAGACGACTTGTCAGACGGTCCCTAAAAAATGAAAACAGTCTATTGTTCCAGCAGCCGCTCTGCTGTGAGCCGCGCAGTACCGCCGGTGGCCGCAGAGGGCGCTGTCCGCATGGCAGGCCGGGCTCCGCGGCCTTCACATCTTTTTGTCTGAGAACTGGATCCCCTCTGCCGCTCCACAGTGTGCGCGGTAGCCCCGGAGCTGCGTCCGGAACACACTGTCAAACCACTCCGGCCGAACACAGCCGCGTTTAACAGGCGCGTTCTGCCATGGCGGTCCTCGGGCGGCGGTGAATCGGTCGTTTTTGTGACTTCGCGGCTGCAGCGGCTCCGCTTTCTGCGCGCAGCAGTCTCTACTAGCGAGCTGCCGCTCTCCTCGCTATCTGCCTATTTCTTTAACTTTTTTTAAACACTCCGCTTCGCGAATGACTGAGCGCCGGCGGAGTATGGGATCCTTGGCGTCTTAAGGAGCGACCGAAGCGGGGTTTAAACGTCTTTGCACGCAAAAAAAAGCAATGGCAAATTCGACGGGGAAAAATCTCCTCGACGAGCGGAGGAAAGGGCAGGCTTTCCTGGACGAGCTGCGGCAGTTCCACCACGGCAGAGGGTGAGCTTCGAACCTCTTTACCGCCGAGAGAAGTCGCTTTAAACCGCCGTTGCGTGCGACGGTGGTCCGGCGGGGACTGTTATTTCCACGCGTGTGCGTTAATCCTCCGCGTTTTCGCCGCAGGTCGCCGTTTAAGAAGGTTCCCGTCGTGGCCGGGAAGGAGCTGGACCTCAGCGCGCTCTACGTCCGAGTCGTCTCCCTGGGTGGCTTCGCTAAGGTGAGTGGGAACGGAGCGTGTCTTCCTCCACGCTGCGTGGGGGCCCGGGGACCCCCTCCGCCGGACCCGCTCCACGGCCGGGAGAGTGGGGGGGGACCCTGCGGAAGCCCGTCCGTGGGTCGCCACGGCCTTGCGCTGGTCCCGCCGCGCGTCGCGTCCGCGGGTTCGCTCGGAGCCGGAGAGCCGCCGGAGCGACTCCGAACGGGCGGGCGCGTCGAGCATCGATTATCGGCGCGGAGCCCGGCCCCGGGAGAGACGGCGTGTCGCCCCGGGGACCCCACCGGCGGGTTTCACGCAAGGGGGGGGGGGGTCGGGTTTTCATGGCCATCTTTCTTCGTCTTCATGGCTGATCGCAGGTTGTAGGCCTCACAGGCCCGGGGAGCGCGGCGCGGCGCGGCGCGGCGCGGCGAGCTGCGGCTCCGCCGGCTGTAAAGGCAACCGACGCGCTCGGTTCCCGGTAGAGACGGGCTGCGTTCATTCCTCTTCACCGATTAACGCCCCCCCAAAAAATGGGAAAAGTCAAGTTAGCCGGCTAGCTCCGGTGCTAACTCGCCCGGACGGCGGCGCCAGTGTCCCGAAGGGAGACGGTGTTTACCGAAGTGTCAAATGTAGATGTTCAGGAAACGCGCTTAACGGGCAATAAAAGTCCATCATCATGAAATATCGGGCGTTCTCAGATCGGTCTTCGGTTATTGATCCTCCATGGCCTCGCTGGTGGGACCTGGAGAACAGATGGCTGATTGATCTCATTGAACTCTTTTTGTTTTCTCTCCAGGTCTCTGACAAAAACCAATGGATCGAGCTCGGAGAGGAGTTTAACTTCCCCAGGAGTTGTTCCAACGCCGCGTTTGCTCTGAAACAGTACTACCTCCGGTGAGTGCCGTGGACGTGCCGTGGACGTGCCGTGGACGTGCTGTCCCCCCCTTCTCCTCAGCTAGCATGTGGGAAGTGTTTACAAATGTTCTGATGCAGGATCTGCTGCTCTCCTCCCCGCCAGGACGCAGCGTTGCAGCGAGGTCTTTGTCGCGTTGAGTTTAAATGGTCTAGTGTCTCTGGTCTCTGGGACAGCGTTTAGTCTCATGTCTCTGGTCTCTGGGACGGTGTTTTGTCTCGTGTCTCTGGTCTCTGTGACAGCGTTTCGTCTCTGGTCTCTGGGACAGCGTTTCGTCTCGCGTCTCTGGGACAGCGTTTCGTCTCGTGTCTCTGGTCTCTGGGACAGCATTTTGTCTCATGTCTCTGGTCTCTGGGACAGTGTTTCGTCTCGTGTCTCTGGTCTCTGTGACAGCGTTTCGTCTCTGGTCTCTGGGACAGCGTTTTGTCTCATGTCTCTGGTCTCTGTGACAGCGTTTCGTCTCGCGTCTCTGGGACAGCGTTTTGTCTCATGTCTCTGGTCTCTGGGACAGTGTTTCGTTTCGTCTCGCGTCTCTGGGGCAGCGTTTCGTCTCGTGTCTTGTTTTTCCGGCCTTGGACTTGCAGGGCGACCACCGTGGATGTAACGGGGACGACGGCGGCGGGTGCGTTGCTACGTCGCTAGCAGGCGGCTCGATGTAAATCCATCTGTAGTTCGCTTCTCTCTGAATCCGACCACACGCGACGTTCTGGGCGCATCGCCGCTGCCTGCCTGCAGGGGCTGCAGCTCGTATCGGAGACGTGGCGGTCGTCTGTCGCTGATGTGTTCCCGACGTCGCGCTAATAACGTGCGCGTTTCAGTGCTAGCGTTGAGTCCTGCCTGTTGATTGGCTGAGAGTCGGGTTGCGGTCTGGGCGCTCTTGACGTGCGTGTGAGGTTGAGCGTGGGAGTTCTGATGAAACGACCGATTAATGATGGCCTAAAAGCACGGTGAGCCGGATTCCTCCTGAGTGAGACGCCATCGCCGCTAACCCGGGCGCGCCTGGAAGGGCGGCTGGCCGCCGGGGCGCTCGCCCGCCTCCGTTCCGTGAGCGTGAGCGACTCCGGGGCGACGGCGTTGAGTTGCTCCGATCTGATTTGTGTGTGAACTTGTTCTCGGAGACTCGGTAGAACTCCGGCGTGATGGGAATCCCGTCTTAGTCAAACGGGCGTAGCTTCGAGTAAGGCTGAGGTACCCGTCAAAGACGCGTCGGGGTCTTTGGAGACGTCCTCTGAGGACGCCGTTAGGACGGCGTGTGCGTTAAACTGTTTCTGGAGATGGACCCACCCCTGAATATTTTACATGTCTCTCAGAATTCCATCACGACTATCGCACTCCCGTCCCAAGAGCGGTTGGAGCTGCTTCGTAAAGGTCTCCTCGGACCGTTCCGTTCACGTCGGAGAGCATCCCTCTAGTTGTGTGTCGGTGTTACTGATCCCCTTTGACCCCTGGTCTTTAACCCCCGGTTTCCCAGGCATTAATGTGTGCGGCATTTGCAGGTGATATTTTATTGTGTGTATGAGAGAGAGGCTGCTCGATTGCAACAGCGCTTAGACCTGTGACGTTTCCGGTCCAGGGTTGGGTCCAGGGTCGGGTCCAGGGTCGGGTCCGGCCCGGGTTCTTCTCCCTGATCGGTGCTTCCCCCTCACAGCAGAGTGGTGAGCAGCGCTGACGCTCCGTGCCGGGTCCCGCTGCTGTCTGATGTCTGAATGTCGCTGTACGAAGTGAGCACGGCGTGCCAGAAACATTCTTTCAGCCTGTTGAAGCGCCGCGTTGACATCGGTCCTGATTTTAATGTCCTCCTTAGGGCAGGGTGGATTCAGACTCCGGATCAAAGCGTTAGCATCGAGTCACGCTAGCACATTGACGCCATCCATCAGAACTATGGCTACCAAGAGAAGTGTTGCAAATAATAAATAATGCAATTGCTTCAGAATTTAGCACCTCAAAGCCGTCTTTATTTTGTTTACCGGCTGATCGTCCCTGGACCGTTTCCTTGGACCGGTTTAGTTACGGCCAGCATCCGGCTTTCCCGATCTGCATGCTTATCAGTCTATACCCCCCCACCCCCATATTTTTGTCATCCATTAGTAATTTTCTATGAATTTTGCAATAAGCTGTCAACCTTCATGGACGAGGGGGCTCTGATCAGGAATATTTGTGGCCAATCACTGGTTGGTGGTCCGTTATTGTACAAAAAAAACACAAACTTCAATACCGGCTATTGTTGCTACGTGGCGCAAGGAAATACAACTTTTTAGGGTTGTGTATGCTATAAATAATATTTATTTTACCTGACTCAAACAAATGAGTTGTGTTGCAGTTGATACGGTTAGAAGATACAAACCGAACAGAAGCGGGGGCGGGTACTACGCTGTCTGTGCTAGCATGGTGCTCTGTGCCCTGACATTTGCCTTGTATCTGTTTGCTTGCATCTCTGACTCAAGATTTGGTTAAAAGCACACGGATGTTAAGTGTCTAAAGCTAAAAAAAAAAAGTATTTTTACGTTAAACCGAACAGAAGCTCGCGTTCTAGCCGTGTTTAGCGTTGCTGTAATCTGCTAGCTCTGTTAGATGCCAGTTTTAAACTCACCACAGGACTCTGTTGTTCACCGGTTGCTAACAGCTAACTAGCTTTCTGCCTGCCAATTTCAAGAGGGAGTTTTTTGTGCTCGCTTGGTTTACAAGCCCAATATATTTCTGAGGTCCTGCCGGCAAGCCATTTGTGACCGGGAGATGGACGAGAAGATGCCAGCCGGACGTTTCAGCGTCCTTGTTTTTAGTAGGCTCCGTGCTGAGTAGGCAAAAAGTGATGCTAGGCGGATTGTTGCGGGCTCCGTTCGGTTTGACATTTGCCAAAGCCGCGTTCGGGCTGCGGGATCGTAACCCCGTTTTGGCACAAACTGTTGGGAGCCTGCAAATTCTGTGTGCCAGTTCCGAACATGAAGGCTTAACAACAGTCTTGCACGTAAACAGATGTGTCCGGATGTGGCGTAAGGGATGCTCCACGACACCATTCAGACACATTCAGACACATTACCCGCTAACATTTAGCAGCAAATTCAAATCAAGCAGCGTTTATGTAATAGCCAAGAGTCCTTGTCTGGACTTGAACAAACGCACGTAAGACGCGACCCAATTTTTAACACTTTGCCAAATGAGTTTGCTCCTCTTGTGTTTGGGATTCGGTTTCTCCCGTCTAATAGCTTCTCTGGACGTCAGTCAACTCCATCCAAGTTCAAATACCCCTCACGTTCATCAAAGCTGACGGGATGCATGCATTTAGAGCTCATCAATGAGATGACACTGTCGTTTGTTCGTGTTCATGCATGGCGTGTGATGGAGATGCTGATCATGTCCACCGCTATGCAGTCGTCTTCGTCAGCTCGCCTCCTCCTCCGATGAAGCCAATAGTAGATTGGTCGAGTCCTAATTTGTCATTAGCCGTTAGTTCAGATTTCGTTTTCTGAGCCATCCTTCATTGTTAGCAAGTTTGCTTTTTGATCTCCTGGCAGTTTTTACTTTCCACAGGGATTCTAGGAAAAAAAACAATCAGTTCAGCCCCCGTCATGTTATCTGTCTTTCTTTTTTTTTTCTTTTTTTTTTAGAATTGGACTTTCAGGAAAACATTTACACCAAATTTTCATCAATCACTTTCAACCAGAACGAAGTCGATCTAATCGGCTTCACGTGTTTAGTCTCGTCGGTCGGTGTTTGAATGATTGTAATAGTAATCTTCATTCCGTATCTGTTTTTTCTACTTGACAGTAGACCGGGAATAGTTGATGTAGGGTTGTGTTTTCAGTGGACAGTACTGCAGGCAATTCATCGGGCCTATGCTGTTTTTGCTGTTTTGAATTACTCAGTATTCGTGAGCTATATCTTCCGCATGAATGCATTTAACTTGCTTTATGTTCTACTGTGGCGACGAGTTTGCTTTCAGGCAATAAATAAATAGAGTAAATGATCCAGATTATACAGGCCGGTAATTCCCTCATCTGGCCCCGTGGTCCGTAAACTATCCTGATGCTGCTAACGAAACAAACCACCCTCAGCTTGTGCTGGACGGTCGGCTCCGTTCAACGGAGAACGTTTCTTTTTGTCAGCTGTCGGGGTTTGTGTTTTGCATGTCTGTGTCCACGTCCAGCAGGGGGCAATGGACTCCCACACACAGCAGCACTGGGGGGCAGCTGAGAGTAAACGAAGCCAGGGGCATCCGCACTGGCGTGACCCGGGCGGTGTGAATATCGTCAGCGGCTGTTTATTCATCGCTGCATGTCCTTTTGGTTTGTCACCCGTTTCCACATGTGTCGCTCTGGATGCGGCGTATGCCTTAGCGTTAGCACGGATGATACGAAGCATGGCCCCCCCCCCCAAATGTTACTGCAGCATTTATTAGGTAGAGGTCGTTTGGCCAATAAAGTGGGAGAGGATAGCGAAGTTCCTCTCATCACGCATTTATGAAAAAGGGGGCGTGCCGACATGAGCAGCGACCCCCGGCCCCTCGCCCCGACCCCTCGTCACGCTCAGCCGTCTTGCTGCTTACGCCCAGACGGCACGGTGGGTGACCCTGCGGTCGGCGCTGCGGCCGATCTCTCCCGCTGTCTTGCACTCCCCACACACTCCACAAATGAAGGCCGAGAGTATTTATAGTGCAGCGTGTCGCCCAGCAGCCAGCGGACGGGGGGATCACCGTGGTCACCGTGAACACGCTCACGGTGACTCACCGCCACACAGGCAGGGTTCACCACGCTGCCGTTTGAGGTATTCCGTCACGCGGGCGAATGTCGGGTCGATTTGTCTGTATTATTACGCGGTGTTTAGTAGTGTGAAGGGCAACGTGTTCTCGTGGTTAGTGTCTAATCTAATCGGGACGACATCAGAGTGGTGAACGGTGGCGGCTTAAGATGAACGGTTTGTTTTGCGTTGGCTCGCAGCTGATGGTGTTGGACACGTTTGAACGAGAAGTTGTGTAATTTGTGAAAGTTGAAACGTTGATTTGATATTAAGTAATTAAATGTTGGACAACTTCTTCTGGCATATTGCTCTACAGAATAAACTTTTCTCCATCAGAGCGGGGTAAACGGAGTTTTTAACACATCTCTGCTCTTATGTTTAATGATGGAAGATAAATTCTGAAGTCGTTTTTTGATATTCCTCTACGAAATGTGTCTCTATTTAGGTTTCAAGATTTTTTTTCCGGCAGTCACCTAGCAAACCCTGCCGACAAAGGACGCTTCACACAATGCTCGTGTGTTTGCAATGAGATCTGCTGCTATTTCTTTACTTTATGAACTGCTAAAATGTCAGCGTTGACATATTTTCAGTTTTCGCTTAACAATTCTGAATGTGTATTTTGTAGATAATAGTATTTACGAGAACAATCCTTCAATCATTGATGGGATTTGAACTTTTATTTCTAACCCTAACCCTTGCGCCAATATTTACGACATTAACTGAATATCAAAAGCAACCACCTCTGCATGCAAAGGATTTAACTAACTTAATCAATGCTTATCAGCTGATGTTAATCAGTCTTCTCAGAAATGTTTCAGCTGTTTCAATGATGAGTTTTTCAGCTTTACAAAATATTTTTGTGCTGTGCCGGGTGGCCAAATGTCCTGGGCGAGTTTCCACACTGACGCCTCTGAGTGTCGGACATCCTTGACCGAGGGGGAGGCGCGCAGGTAGCGCGCAGATACATAGCAAAGCTAGCAAAGCATTAGCTCTGTATTCCAGCTATCTCTGTGGCTGCTGGGCGGGGTTTCCTCCTCATGCTGGAGATGTTGTCACGGCAACCAGAGCTGTGCTTTCTGCAGAAAATGTGGATAAATTAAACTTTCTAGCCAAAAACCTTTAAGCTTGAGTAGGTAGTAGTAGTACTAGTAGTTGCATCTGTCATATTTGAGCTGTTGCTGCTAAGTGTTTCCAGTTTTAAATTGTTACAATACAATCGTTTTGAAAACTTCTATTGTTTGCATTTTATTTTTTTTTTTTTTAATTAAAGCATTTTAAGCAATTTTTTTCTGCCCTTTTTGTACCGAAGATTAACCGAACCAAACCGAAATTTTGAGTTACCAGCGCTCCTTTCCCTCAGCCAACAGTGTCCGACGCTCGGAGGCGTCCGTGCGGAAACTCGCCCGGGACTTTGGTTTAGCGCGGAGCGCTTAGATCGTGCTAGTACTAAATGTAATGAGGAAGAATGCATAAAACCGAAACGGTACGCCAGTGGACCGAACATGCAGAACCGAAACGGTTCAGTTCATCCCATGAACCGTTGCACCGCTAATGCCATAGGCGTACTGGTAAACGGGTCTGTGTGTGCATGGAGCGCAAAATAATTTAGTGAGTGTGTTTGATGTAATTGGAATAGTTTCATTGGTCCACTGTGACCTGTGTGATACTTTCATTGGCCTGATGTGAAGAGATTAAATGTATTGGCTATATTTTTAGCCTGTTAAAATTCATAAATTAGCCGCATTGTTGTAAAATCCGCAGGGTTCAAAGCGTGGGGGGAAAAAGTAGCGGGCTATAGTCCGGAAAATATGGTAGTACCCGCCCCCTCACAGCACATTTATTTATTTACCGTATTTTCACGACCTTATGACGCACCTGCTGATTCGGCGCTGTCTCATTAACGGCTGATTTTTCGGTATTTTAAACGTACAAAGGGCGCGCGGATCAAAAGGCGCCGGCATGATAGGTGCGCAAAATAAAGCGGGAGCAAAACTGAGTTTGGTACTCGCATTTTTAATCGTCATTAATCAAACCCATCAAAGTCCTCATCCTCTGTTTCTGTATTGAACAGCTGCGCTAGATCTCCGTCAAGCATGCCGGCCTCTTTCTTCATTGTCAGAGTCACTTTCTGTGCCGTGCGGCGCCTGGGAAATGATGCCGGCTTTTGCGAAGGCTCGAACGACAATGCTAGCAGACAGTTAGCCTAAGCATCTACACTCCATTCGCAAACTGTGGCGCTGCGCTGCCTTCCTCTCTGAGTGAAACTGTGTTCTCCTGTTATCCAGCGCTCCCACCCAGCTCGCAGTTTAGCGTTGCGCGGTTGGAGTTCTTTGGTTAATCCACCGGTGATGATGATAAACTAGTTTGCTAGTTAGCTCGTTAGCTAGCTTCACTCCGGTTTAGACCGTATCGGTGAGATCGGCGCGCACGGGGTCGCAGATCGCAGGAGCCGAGTTGCTGCAGGTCTTCTTCTTGCTTCCTCCTCTTCCTCCATCGATTTATTAACGCTGGATTCTCTCACCGCTGCTCTATTCCCGTGTTCCGCTGCGGGACCGACAGCCTCGAGTTGGAACTCCGCTTCGTCAGCACGTCATAATACTATGGTGAAGGACAGCACCGGTACATATCGCTCCACGAGGCGCCTGACCATAATACTATGGTGAAGCGCAGCACCGTTACGTATCACTCCGCGAGGCTCCTGACTATAATACTATGGTGAAGCGCAGCACCGGTACGTATCACTCCGCGAGACTCCTGACTGAGTCCGCCTTACAACAAGACATAGGGCGCGCAGACGATAATTTAAGACTTTTACGTGCGTCTAATGGTTGTGAAAATACGGTTCAAACCTTGATGTACACATATCCCACGAGCTGGGAGAACAATTGCTCGTTGGCTGTTGTACTTCTGCTCCCACGTAGCAAAACAGACTCCTCACGTCTCTCCTTTGAATTGGAGCAGGCGTTTTCAGCATCACGCCCTCCAAGGATCGTTGATTCACTGTCTGCTTTGTATTCCTCCACAGATACTTGGAGAAGTATGAGAAAGTCCACCACTTCGGCGAGGATGATGAAGAGTCGCAGCCAGGGAATCCCAAAGCCCCCCTTCCAATCGGTGCAATTCCCAACTCTTATAACTACCAGCAGCATGTTGTATCAGGTAGGAGACCACGGGCTTGCTCGATATTAGAGATCGACCGATGATACTTTTTCGGGGGCCGGTACTGAATATTTATAACAAATATTTGCAGCCAATTTTCATTTACAGTGAAAGTGAAAATATTTGTCATTTTTGAGTAATAAGGATTCCAACAGTTAAATTTGTTTAAATACCTTTAATTATTATTAGTATTCAGAAGCTTTCCTAAGGTCCACCGTTGCCTTTTCAGTGCAAAAAACCCAATTGTGGCATTGTTGGGTTCTCTGTTGTTCTGCTTCTGAAGTAAGGAAGTAACTGAGGCAAACAAAGTGGAAAGAGGAGGCATGAGGAAATGAGGAAATGTTGATTTCTCGTTATTAGTGCAAATCTAAAAAGTCTTTAGCAACTATCTCAGAAAAAAAGGGAATCACCCAAAAGCATGTTAAACACTGGGAGACGGTTTAAGGTTCGAGAGCTGCTTCCCCTCCCAGCAGAGGATGCTACCGGTCATTGTTTGCCGTGTTAATCCGTTGTTGATGGCGCGCGGCTCACACACGATGGACCTTTCTTTTGTCCGCGCATCGTGTTCCCTTTGCTCGCTGGATGCAGGCTTGCTTTTTGAAATCTCACTGGAGCAGCATTTCTTTGTTCTTTGAAAACAGATCAAAGTGTCTTGGACAAGGGTCCGGTCATGTTTAGGCGCTCTTCTGTGATCTCCTTTGTTGAAAAAGTACTTTAATCTTCTCTTGGCTCTTGGAGGTGAGGTATTGCTTTGACAAATCTGCTTGTGGGAATCTGTGCATGCTAGTTTTCTGAGAACGCGCAGGGTTCTCCTGGTGTTGCAGATTAAAAGTCTTTCAATTATAAACCCTCTTCACGGCGGTTGGCTGAATCAGAGGCAAACGCATTTGAAAGTTAAAGGAAATTCACGTTCCACCTGCAAGTCACGGCTCATCAAACTAATGTGAGCTAAAGATGGCTTTCAGTGAGGCGCTTAATGCCCCATTTGGTTTGCCTAAACTCAGTAAAGGGACAATAAATCTGCGCTAAACTGGCTGCAGGTGTAAAGAGACGAGTGCAACCAAAAGCCTTGCTCTCGCCCTGCAGCTCCGCTGTCCGTCTTCATGTCTCGCGTTGATGCGGAGCTCCAAACTGTGGGGCAAAGTGCTGTCGGACTCGTCTTCATTGCTTTCATGTTGCACATTAAAGCCGTTGCACGATGAACAGGAAGCCCGCTTGTCGTATCGTCTGCGGCGCTGCATTGCCGTGCAACATTTAAGTGTTTAGTAATTGCGCTTTTCTTTGTGCCATTTTGAGGCTCTAATCTAAGTGCCTGTTAAACAGTATTAAAAGTAGTGATGAATCTTAAATGCATGTTATACCGTCATAGTTTAGAAGTAGATTTTAGACAAAGTGGATTCAGCATTATAATTAGAACTCTAGAAAATAAAAGATCTACGATAACTGCACTGACAGACTTTGCTATAGAATCTTTATGGTAACATTGAAACATGTACCCCCCCCCCCCCTCTCCAGACTATCTCCGCCAAAGCTATGGACTGTCTGCAGATTTCGTCCCACCGTGCGACTACAACAAGCTGGTGCTGTCTCTGCTGTCGGGCCTCCCCAACGAAGTGGACTTTGCTGTTAACGTTTGCACTCTGCTCTCCAACGAGAGCAAGCACGCCATGCAGCTGGACAAGGATCCCAAGCTGGTCACGCTGCTGCTGGCGCACGCCGGCGTCTTCGACGACTGTACGTCCCTGGGCTCGCACACGTCACACTCACCTGTTGTGCACGAGCGTTCTCAAACAAATGAACGCCTTGTAACGTACATGGATGACGACAATTTATTACACGTTGCTTGAAGTGCAGAATTCATTGTTAGTTAGAAATGATGCTTTTACGATATCTAAGGTAAATTATAGTCGCTCTGTCATTTTAAATCTTTGAGTGCCTTTCACGTCTAAAGACGTTATTTGAAACCCAATAACTCCAGAACTAAAAATGGTTGTTAACACACCTTGAAAGAAGAAGCTTTACTCTTTCATTTGGTGTGTTCGGGGTTTGCATAGTTATGGTAAAGAATATTCTGTGGGTCTTGGAAAATGTGTGAAAACTGTGGCACTCGGCATGTAGCGGAGTTAAAAATGGCTGGCACTCAATGAGTTAATTGCAGGTTAAACACCGCCCAGAGAAACAATTATTCTGTGGTGGATAAGCTTCCAATTTGCTGCCTCCATTTTAACTTTGTTTTGGGATTAAAGCTTCCCTGGTCTTGAAACCTTAGTATGTTCTCCCTAGAGGGAACTACAAACGAAGGAAGTGGAAGTAGAGACAAATGGTACTAAAGTGCAACCAGTGTTCTAATCAAGCCCTCTCTCTGTACCGTGGCAGCACTAGGCAGCTTCTCCGGGGTGTTCGGAATGGACTGGAAGGAAAAAACCTCCCGGGACTTTATCAGGGTAAAGTCTACATCTTCTGTAAACGTGTCTCCGTTTGCCCGGTGCGTCTACCTTTCCCCTTTCAAGCCGCAGAGCATCCGCTTCTCTCGGGGGTGGGGCGCGGTAGACGCCTGTTCTTCGGACCAATGGGAGGTCGTTTCGCTTTGATCAGGCGGCAGATGGAAGTCCAGACTCTTTCACAAGATTTCTTTATTTCTGCCGTTTCCCTGCTCGGATTGTTGGAGGAATAACTCAACAAACAAACAAATGTATAGTAGCATGAGTGTTAGAATTAGTGGAGCTGCTTTTTATTTAAGCCTTGGAAATCATTTAAGTTTTCAAATGGTCTAGAGGTACGGTAGGGGAATTTTAAAGAATAGTAACTTTGCAGGTCTTTTTACTCAACTTTCAGGTCTACATAGCCAAAACCTCAACGTAACTTCGGCGGAGAGCTTCTCTGAGGTCATAGTTGGAAAGTGCTTGCCTTGTCGAGAGTCGGTCTAACGTTGTCTTTATGTAAATGATGCTTTGGCTGTAAAGTTGATGCACTGCTAACGACCGTTGTTCTGCAGTTCTGGAGAGAGGTGGTGGAGGACGTGGAAGTCCGGGAGCTCATCTGGGACAAGAGCAGCCCAGCGCAAGGTAGAAGGGCACCTTTTTTTGTACAAGCCACAGAAAACACGAGGATGGTATACACGCCTAAAATGCTGTGATGTTGGTTAGTGGGAGCCCCCACAGAGGACCCGAGCTTGCAGGTGTATCGGATATCGCTTTACATTTTTACAGTTTAACAAGCAGAGATAATGTATATAAAAAAAAAACGGTCAACAAAATGCACCCGTTTTTTTTATTTTTATTTTGCATTTTGCCTAACCATTCCAAACCAATGGAACACAAATCAGGTAGCAAAGCCCTTAGCCCTCTATCCTCGACCGTAGCGCCGGCGCTATTGTCGTCTGTGCCCGGTGTTACGGTAATAATTCACCATTGATACCGCGAGCAGGCGCCGGTGCTCCAATCGAGCAGACTGACTTTGACCAGCAGGTGGCGCTGGTGCCGCGGCCGTAACGACAACCGGGTGCGCCCTCGCCGTCCGTAGCTAAAGGGTTCAACGATCCCTCAAAGGGGCAAAGTGATTTTTAGAATTGCCCGTAGTCTCTTGCGCCGCGTGCCTGTAAACTGCTCCCTGCTTTCTTCCGTTTTCAGGCGTTGCGTTGAGCGGAGAGCGCTGGCAGAGTCTCTTCCACCCGCCCCGGAACCCGGGCATCAACGACATGGAGGCCCAGCGGGTGCTGCAGATTGCGGTTATCCTGCGAAACCTCTCCTTTGAGGAGGCCAACGTCAAGCTGCTGGCGGCCAACCGAACGTGCCTGCGCTTCCTCCTGCTCTGTGCCCACTGTGACCTCATCTCGCTCCGACAGCTCGGACTCGACACGTTGGGGAACGTGGCTGCCGAGGTCGGTCAGGCATTGCATTCGTTGATAGTCTTTCAGAACTGAAGCTTCGTGTGGTTAATGTGACGACTGTAAGTGCTGCTCGGGTGTCTTTTCCCGTTGCTTGCGTGTTATGGCCCCGACTGTGTGTACGTTTGGCAAACACACCACTTTTAATATAGTAATAAGATGCTTTTTCAGGCCGCTGCAGCTATTTGTCAGGATAATGCGCCATTTTCATGGGCGGTTTAATATTTAAAGTGAATGTTGCTGTTCTTCACGGCTGAAACTTGAGAGGGTGATCGTTGCATACATGTTGTCTGACTTGTTGTAGCTCCAGTTAGATCCGGTTGACTTCCGGACGACACATCTGATCTTTCACACCATCACCAAATGCTTGATGTCCCGGGACAGGTTCCTCAAAATGAGAGGTTAGTTTTCGGGGGCAGTTAGTTTGCTGAGATCAGATTGTGGGTTTAATTAAATCTTAATTACAATGATTTACCTTTTTTTTGGCATCTAGCCATGGAGATCCTGGGCAACCTCAGCAAGGCAGAGGACAATGGTGTGCTGATCTGTGAGTATGTGGACCAGGACTCTTACCGGGAGGTAATGATGCTCCTGGCCCTCCCCGACCTCATGCTCCTCATGGCGTCTTTGGAGGTGTTATACCTCCTGGCCCAACTTGGAGAAGTTCCCTGCAGCAAGATTGCCACCGTCGACCGCAGCATAGGTAGGGATCGTCTCTCATTGTTGTTGTTGTGCTTCACTTGAGTCTTCAGTCGTACAATCCTGCTCTAAATTGTGTTTTGGTCAAATTGTCCGTCGATGTTTTAAAATAAATCTCGCTTGCATTTCAGGCTCGCGTTTTTTTCTTCTTCAATCTATAAAATCTGAATTGTGGCTCTCTCCTCCTTTCGCCAGACCTGTTGGTGAGATTGGTGTCGGTTGACCTTCACACGTTCGGGCCCGACGCGCTAACAGCAGTGCGGCTGATCGAGCATCAAGCCAACGCCGACCAGGCAGCGGAGGTGCGACCACAGCTGGTCGAACAGGTACCTGCAGCCGTGCAGGGAACAGCGGCACCTGGTGAGTGTCTGAACACGCACTCGGTGCGCGTCGTGTCCGTGGAGGGGAGGGGAGAGAGGAACCCCTCGCTAAACGCATGTTTCAGCCGGACGATGTTTTAAAATGAGAACAAAAATGTCTTTGGAGCGGCTTTACCGCAATTAACCCAAACATTTATCAAATAAATGTTTCTAGTTAACTGACAAGAAGCCATTTGATCCAACCGACAGTCACTGCCAGTTGAGGACTAATTTACTCAGAGCGGCCGTGTTGCTGGGCCACCGGGGCGCCGCACTGCGTCTAACTCGGTCAGCGACCCAGTTATACCTGGATAATAAGATACCTGGTAATTATTAATAGCATTGTATTTTGTCACTTGGAATAAGTGACTGCAGAGGACATATATATTTAAAAAAAGCAGCCTACGGCGTAAATGGATTATTTCTGAACCCACGATGGTTTCCTGAAGTAGCAAGTGATCAAAAACTGCGCAGGAGAATTACATCCCCTTTAAATAAGTATTCATTTTAATTTAAAACACAACAGCTTTGTGAAAATCTTTCCACTCTCAAGTCTAAAGTCCTCAATTGCAAGGGTAAAGAGGACACCCCTGTCTGTTACCCCGTCCCACCTCGACATTTTCAGACCTGAGCCCGCTTGTAATTGCTGCAGCTAACGGACAGCTGTAGAGGACTTTCATCCAACTCATAAAGTTGGGACCCAACCCAAACTGCTGCAGAGCGAAGCGCAAGTAAGACCACTCGACGTGGTCAAACGCGTTTTAAACGCGTCTAGAGAGACCGCAAAGTCCACCCGTTGCCCGCTGCTGACACAACTGGACTACATTTAGAAGACGCCCGGGGGACGAGCTGGACGTTATATCGAACATGCTCGAGATATCGCGGGTTGTTCCACGTGTATGAAATGATCATATCGCGAGTATCGAGTACAAATTGTTAACGCAAATGATTGAACGCATCGGTACGTAATTCTCTTTGGCGTGTCGCTCCCTCAACCTCTCCCGGTGCAGCTCTCGTGGATTTCTATTTCAGCATCATCTGTAGCCCCCTGCCGGAGATCATCCCTCCTTGGCACTGAAACTGCACTTAACAGTACAAGCCCCCCCCCCCCATACACTGTTCTCGTCATAGCCAATGTGTTTTATTGCACAAATAGAAGGAACAAAACTGTTAGGATTACATTTCTGCATGACATTTTCTAATATAGCATGGGACAAAGACCGCCAGGAATAGAACTCGTTTTTTTTATGTTGTTTTTGCGACCTGTTCATTATAGTGAGATGGGACGCAACGGAATAAAAAGCAGATTTTAAGTGCTATTCCAATTGTAACAGTGAATGAATTATCAATTGAACCCTGGTGAGACTTGCACACTTCACCTTGGAAGTGTCATTCCTGTGTCGTCCCACTGAACTGTGAGTTATTAGTGTGCTGACATCTAGTGGACAGGAGGAGTATTAAAAACCACTCGACCGGTTGAACACTGCCTTCTTCTTCTTATATTATTATTGTAGCATTAAAGCAGTTATACAGAACTATTAACATTTCTTTCCATGTTAAATTTGTCCTCTTTGTGTCTCTTCAGCAACAAGGGCGCCAGGTCAGTCCAGTCATCCCCCACCTGGTATCGTTGAACTAGATGGGGAGAAGTTTACACTGCAGTGGTAAGATTAATTCACTTATAGATGTGAATTATGATCCTGTAATAAAATAAAATGTATGTTCTATGTGAGAATCCAGAATATTTGCTATCTATTTATACGTGTTCCTCATTTATATTCATAGTTTCTGTTCTTTGCCTTTTTTTCTTGAATAGTAACTAACTGTCTCTTCTTTGTTTTCCCATCAGGCTAAATGCGCACTTTGAGAAAAACCTTGAGGGCACCGTGTCTCGATCAGAAGTGTACTCTGAGTACCTGGCCACGTGCAGTAAGATGGGACGGAGCAACATCTTGAACTCCACTGGGTTCCTGAAATGTCTGCGGTTAGTCCTGCTTTTTGTTTTGCCCCATCTTGATAATGGAATATGTTATTTTCAAGAGTAGCCTTTATTTTGAGGCGACCTTCTTTAAATGGACATCTTTCCATTGCAGTAGACTAGTAGTTGCCTTAGAAAAGACAAAAGTTAGTGAATTCTTTGTCCACATCACAGCCAATCAGAGTTAAAGCTGATTTAAAACGACAAATAAGTCTTAACTGCAGAATCAGTTGTTTTCCAAATAAAGGTACGATCCGAGTTGTGACCTGCGTGACTTAAGACCAGTAGCGTTCCGTGAGACATTTGGGGGGGGGGAGGGGGGGGGGGGGGCTGATGTGCAGTAAAGTATATCCCTCATGTCGGCCCTCTTGTTTTTGTCCTACTTCTGGCCGGAACCGATCTCGGTCGTAACTCTGATGGGACCTGTAATAGATTTGACATGTTGTTGTTTTTTAGTACGCAGTGAATGAAGTAAACACGTGGCTCGTAGTATCCAGAAGGAAATGATCATTACGCTGAATAGATGCAGTTTGATGAACCGCACCGACAGTGTTTCCGGTCCATTGTGGAGGTCTTTTGAGGATATACAGTTGTTTATACACAACGACAACAAAAAAACATTCTTGGTTCTCTTTGATATTTTTCAAAACGTGTTTTGAAATGTTTACGGAAATGTTGAGAAGTACACCTGGAAGTTACTTTAATCGCACTTTGAGGATTTCAAGCCAATTTCAACTTCTCTTCTTGCTCTACCACAGGACTGTGTTTCCTAACCACACAATGCGACGGCAAGATGAGCCCAAGCCAAACGGTCAGATTCAAATTTTCCTGCTAGGTCTAAAGCGAAGGTCGATCCCCCTGCCTATCCAGCTGTATTACCAACAACAACAGAATCCCGTAGCAGCTCCTCCGCCTCCAAAGGTCCGGCATGAACCTCCTGGAACTTCTCCACCTCCAGGTAGTGCAAATGCGATGATTCATATTTACTTTGTCTGTTTATATAATGTAAACATATATAATATATGTACATATATTACATATATTATCATACACATGTACTGCATAAAGTTTCTTAATTCAGGTACAGTAGTCCCTCATTTTCCGCGGGGGTTACGTTCCAAAAACAACCCGCAATAAGTGAAATCCGCAATGTAGTGATCTTTATTTTTTTTAGTTATTATACATGTACATAAATGTTTTAAGGCTGTAAAACCCCTCACCACACACTTTACACACGTTTAACAGTCGGGCATGAATCTAAATAGATTGTTTCAGTATTATAGAATGAAACCAAAGATCAGAACCTTTTCAGAACTAAACATTTGTTTGAGGAATAAAAATATATAGTACGTACAGTGAACGTTTTCCTGTTAATAATGTTAAGGCGTGCAGGTCGAGGAAAGAGCAGCAATGAAACACAAAAGGGACGTGACGTTTATGCTCCTACAAAATAAAAGCCTCTTTTTACACCGAGAATAAGAGCGCTATAAAACAAACGCTTAACAAATAAACATGATAGCTTTAGGAAATAACGAATTTAATTTTAATGATCAACCTACGAGGTTGAACACATGAGAAGTTATTAATAGCAACTCGCGCGCGTTTCACAGTTCCTCCGACCGCGCCTTCGTCCGTCGTTTCAAGGCGCATTCAAGTGCAAAAAATAAAATCTGAAAAATTGCATTAAAACTCCGCGAAGCAGCGAAGTCGCGGAAGATGAACCGCCTTATATCGACGGACTACTGTACATCTTTTTGTAGCTATCGATGGCTCAGATTATATTGTAATGCTTGTGATCTGCTGTGATTCTACTTTGAACTACACGACGTCCTCGCGTTGTGTAAGTATCAAAAGATTTGTATAAACTGGAACGTTGTGCCTTTTGTACCAGGTTTCCCTCCTGGACATCACGGTCTCGAACCCAAGTTTGTCCGGGCACCGGGCCCCAGCCTCAGCGCTGCTGGCGCAGCCCCGCCTGCACAGGAGCCACCCCATGCGAGTCAACCGGCGGCCTCTCACCACCCGGTGCCCTTGCATTTGCCACCAAATACTCTTGCAGTAGCGCAGCAACAACAGGCCCGATCTAGTCCAGTGGTTCAGGTGGCAACATCGGTACCAGCGACTCAAAATCACAGCCCGCAGAGCCCTGGCGCTCCGCCTGCAGCGCAACAGCAGCACTCTCCCACGCTCCCCACGGGGATACCTTTCACGCGCTTTCAGCAAGTACCGCAGGGCCACATCCTCACAGCCAGGGTGCAAGGTGTGTGCCCGCCCCTGGCCCAGTGCGGGCCTCAGGGCGGAGCCCCCTACGCGGAGCCTCACCGTGTTGCTGCAGCGTCGACACCCTCATCTTCCAATCAGGTTGGTGGTGGTCAGCCGCTGAATATCTCCGGCGTGCCCAATTCCCAGGGGTCGCGCGTCACGTTTCAGAATATTGCCCCGAAACCAGCACCAAACCAGTCGGGTGGATCGGCAACCACGATAGCCACTCCCAACCAACAGCCCCAACCGCAACAGCAAAGTGTTCTAATAGTTAGTCCCAACCCCCAACAGGGCCCGGCCTACACCCCTGCCATACACCAGATCGTTCTCGCCAACACCTCTGCCATTCCTGGTACCCAGACTATCCAGATAGCAGGACAGCCTGGAGCTGCCTCGAGCCCCTGCCCGCCTCCGTCTCACTCCAATCCCCTTGTCCAGTCCGGTCAAACTGTCAGCCACGCCCTGTCCATGAAACGGCATCAACAGCAGCAACTTCAACAGCAACCGCCGCTCCAAATGATTTCCCAAACTCCTCCTCCTCAGCCTACCTCCTCTGAATCCAGCTTGATCAAACAGCTACTGCTTCCAAAGCGAGGGCCTTCTGTACCAGGAGGAAAACTAATCCTACCAGCGCCACAGGTGCCCCTCCCCAACAGCACGATGACCGCCGGTCCACAGGTCATCTACCAGGCGAGCTACAGCACCCAGAATCCTTCTCCACAGCAGCTCAACGTTCAGCTGGTTGCTGGGCAGCTTCCGGCTCCGGCAGCCGTCCAGGCAGTCCAGCTTCTACCGGGCCAGCTCATTTCCACAAGTAGCCCAGGGGCAGCTGCCATCATCCAGGGCCCTGCAGCAGCTGGACAAGTCACATTCGCCGTGGTCCCAAACACTGGTTTCACCACTTCAGCTGCTGCTGTCGCCGCCGTCAGTCAGGGCGCTTTGGCTTCGGGAGTTCCTCCTCCCCCGTTCTCTACTGGAACGACGCCCCACCTTGCGCCCGCAGCACCGCCGCCACTGCCGGCGCCCCTGAGAGGAGACAAGATCATTTGTCAAAAGGAGGAGGAGGCCAAGGATGCCACGGGGTTGCACATCCACGAGAGAAAGATCGAGGTCATGGAGAACTCCTCTTTAGCGGAGGGAGACTCTTCCAATGGTAAAACCAGCAACGGTGATGTTGGGGCGTGTGTCAAGCTGCTAAATGGTCAGAAGTGCGTGGAGTCTAACCTACCTCCATACCACTCAGGGAACAGCCAGGGGTCGCTCAACGGCCCCACGACGGAGGGTCACCCTGCCAACGGGAAGCAAGCCCCATCACCCGGCCTGAGTAGCCCTTCGGAGGGCAACTCGGACCCCAAAAAGACTCTGGTCAATGGTGTGTGTGACGACGGCGGAGGCAACTTCAGCAAAAACATTCCAAATCACATTGCTTCCAAACAGTACCTGGGGAATGGGGAGATGGACCCGTCTGAGAAGAGTCATGGGCCGGACCCCCCTCGCCCTTGTCCTCCGCCCCCCCAGCAGGATACTGCCAAAGCCCAACAGGCTGAGCGCCTGGCCAATGGACCCCAGACGGTGAGCAACAGGCCTGCCTCAGAACTAACCAACGGACCTTTGGGACTGGCCCACGCTGTGCCTCTGCTCAGACAGCAACTCCTCCCCAATTCCATCGCCCCCGCCACTATGACCATTACTGCCCAGGTTCCCGCCGCCTCGCCTGCGAATGGCGTGCCCTCCGAGGTTCGAGGTCTGAAGAGACCGGCTGAAAACGAGGACCGCGGTTCAGCAGTCGCGTCCTCCGGTATCCCCAACAAAGTCGGCGTCCGGATCATTACCATCAGCGATCCCAACAACGCCGGCAGCAGCGCCACCATGGTGGCGGTGCCGGCAGGGACGGACCCGAGCACAGTAGCCAAAGTAGCGATCGAGAACGCTGCCCAGCAGAGGAACTGCTCCCCCGCGCCGGCAGCGGTGTCGACGGTGAGTGGCTGCTGGGCTCGCACCGTCTTCCCGGTGTTTTGTCGTTGTGTGACTCGCAACATGTCTGCCGCAGATGTGCCGACGACTGTTTGCATTTCCACGCCACTTCCAAAGTGTAATTCACCGCCTACACTTTCACCCCCGGTCATGTTTTCGCCTGCGTTGGTTTGTCGGCCTGTCTGTTGGGAAGATAAGTCAAACTTCTGGACGGGTCTTGATGATCCACAAGAGAATCCTGGATTCTGGATCTCTCTAAAATGTTCTGTTCATGCAGTCGACGGAGCGTCAAAATGTGTCTCAATATCTCTGTCAATTATTGACCGGTGTTTATCGAATTTGACACAGTCACGTAGGGTGGGGGTCTCTATCTCGCCACCGAATTTCATCTGGATCAGATCCAGAATGAAGTTAGGAAAAAGTATTGCATTTTAACATTGAAAACTCCGTTTAGGGATTCAAAAATCTGTTAAAAATACACATCAGCTCTGATTCAGTTTTACTTTTCATGGTTGGTGTATAAAGATACCAAGAACAATCTAGAACCCTTTGATGCTGATCCAGATCACCATGTGGACGGTGTAAACCAGATTTCTTTTGTCATTGTGGCAATCCTTCCACTTTGTGCTGAAATAAATCAGCATTGTGCATAAAGTATTATTTCCCACATCGCAGCATTTGTGTTGCTGTATGTCTTTGTTTACCTTCTGGTTCTACGCAGAGCCGTGTCCAATCAGGGATTTCACACGGCACGTTTCTAAAATGTTCTAGAAAGGCATTAGAAAACAAACAAACATGTCACTGAGGTAATTTGACTGACCATTAATTGGGATAGGAGCTTCTGTTCATATGACAGTAAATGTCAATTACAGATAATGATGCACATCGTGATAATGTATAGAGATGAGAAATATAGCACATTTTCCTCTAAATTTACCGTTTTAATGGACACTTATAATTTATCAACAATTAAAAGGTTGGTAAAATAATCCTAGTTTAGGACCTTCGTAAAACCGCTCAATTTAATGTGCAAACGTATAAAGCGCTGGGAAGAGATCCCGCGTTCTCGACCGGGAGGAAGTGGTTTTCACTTTGTCTTGGATGACAGGAACGGCGAGCGGTCTTTGATTCTCAGCCGCTCTCTGATACGTGATGAGTTTAATGCGTGGAGGTTAAGAAGGTGAGTCCAGTTAAGACCATGTGGCGCTCACTGATACCCGCCTCCGATAGAAAAGCAGCTGAGCGAACATCTCCTGCCTAAAGCTGGCCGTGGGTTACGTCTCAGCCGATAAGCCCCCCCCCCCCGTCATGGTGGCGTCATGACAAATGGCTGCTGTCCCAACATTTAAAGCAGCTTGGTGCCGCTCGTTCTAAGCGTCGTTTCGTTTTCATGCATTTTGACTTGTGTCCATGGAAACCTGTCGAGACCTTTGTCTGTCCGGAATCCCTTCTAGAATAGTTTATCGTTGGACGCCGTCTCCGCTTCCTAACTTCATATTTGGCTTTTCTGACTCTTCCGCAGCCATCCCCAGCCCCTGTATCCCAGCATGCACCTGGAGGCAACCACGGCCCCCACCTCCCAGCACAGCAAACCCCCGAGGCACCCCCAGAGCACAGCAGGAAAGCAGGGCAGAACTTCAGGTGTCTGTGGCAGTCCTGTAAACGGTAGGCGTGCGAGACGCAGGCCTGCAGGCCGCTCCCAGCCGCCCCCCGAGCCGAGCCGCGTTTCAGCTTCTGTCCATTTGCTCTCCCCTCCAGGTGGTTTGAAACGCCGTCCCAAGTGTTTTACCATGCGGCAACACAACACGGTGGAAAAGAGGCGTATGGGGGGCAATGTCTATGGGAAGGATGCCAGCCTTTCCCCAGACAGAGATTGTCCTTCATCACTCATCTACAAGTAGGAGTCCATCTTTCTCCTCTGTGTCTCGTCCTTATTCTTCTATTCCTCTAAATCATTTTGTGCCCCTTTCTATTCCAGGATAAGCACTGTTCTCGAGAGGCTTTGCTTGCTGCCCTCAAGCAGGAAGAGCAGCAGAGTCCCAGTCAGACTTCTTCCCAGTATGTCAACCCTTCTCTGGTCTCTTTTTTTTTTTTTTAGAGCTTACCTGAAACTACTCTTTATGTGTTTGTATATTTTCTTTACCTTTAACTGCTTTATATATATATATATCCGTGTATTTCACATCGGCGCGTTGCGTGTGCTTGTTGCGTCGTAAAGGACTCCGCCAGCGGCAGGCGCTACTCCGGCACAGCGAGCACCGAAAGCAATCGTCAATCATCCGAGTGCAGCTCTCATGGCGCTACGAAGAGGCTCTCGGAACATGGTCTTCAGGGACTTCACGGTGAGCAGGAGAACCCGTATGTTCCCGAGACCCTCGGGGGACTCGGGACTCCTGGAGCTCCTGGTTTCAACACAGGGACGGGGTTGACAGATCCTTGCACAGATACAAGAGTAAAGATTCTTCTAAAATTGGAATTGGCACAGAAACATTAGGAATACATGATTGCCGTGTGTAGAGTTACACGCCGTCTGCAGCGTAGACCAGCCATTATATCACAGAAAACGTAAAGTTCTAAACCGTTTTTACCCGTTTGTCTGGATTCAGGGGAAAAGAAAATGGGCCCATGAATATCTTCTTTCTTTTCTCTCCAAGGATGAGAAGGAGGGGCCGGTGACCAAACACATTCGACTAACCGCTGCCTTAACGCTGAAGAACATCGCTAAGCACTCTGACTGCGGTCGCATGTGAGTATCCTGCCGCGTCACCGAGTGCGCTTCCTGCTGGTTGTTCCTTTTGCCTTGCGGCCAGAACGAGTCCGTGAATATTACATGAGCGCGGCCCAAAAGGACGAACGCCCGGCGGCACAAAGCGGCTTCGGCAAACGTGCAATGAGACTGTCGAGGAGTTAAAATCCCGGCTGATCCGTCCGGCCAGTCCTGTTGTTTCGGGATAAATTAGTAGGAAGTTGCTTCTTTGTGGAATGAAGAATGTGTCCCCGAATGTAGTTCTCTGTTCTGCCCCCCCCCCCCCCCCTCAGGTTGGTAAAGAGGCATGAGACGCACCTCTCTGTGCTTGCAATAAGCAACATGGAGGTCTCCACCACGCTCGCCAAATGCCTTTATGAACTGACGCGCTCGCTCCAGGCTTAGCGTCCAAAGGACAACCTCTGACAGTCCCCTCGCCCCCCCACCGCCGCCGTCTCTCCGGGGACGAGAGGAAGAAGCCTCCAGCGGGGGGGCAGCAGAGGGGCCTCCTCCTGCTGCACCTGGCACCCTCACCTCCTTACTCGCCAACCTGTGTTCCAACCCACACACACGCACACACACACACAAGTTTCAAAAACTGCCACGTGTCTTCCACCAGCTGCTCATGATGGGGGGGGGGGGGGCTACTTCCCTGAGGGACCGAACCGAGGGGGGGAAAAACCCTGAACGCGGAGCACATTTTAACGTACATTTTTATTCTCCCCATCAACGGATATGAGCGTTGGAGCGAGTGGCGGTCGACTGAAGGCGGGCTGGGGCGGTGCTGTTGTAGGAGTCCC